>NW_027466137.1:615000-622500 GCF_046127955.1 Nelusetta ayraudi | reverse complement strand
GCCCCTCGTGACATCACACAGGGTGGGATGTGGAGATCTGTGCCCTGATAAGAGAGACAAAAGAAGAGAAGCGAGGACATCCGGGTGAGCTAACGAGCTTTAGCCGCGATGCTAACCAGCGGCTGTGTTGTGTGTCTGTTCTCCTGGGGCTCCTCCCCCTCCTCAGCCAGATTATCACTGCAGGCTTTGGGCTGCAGCTGCTGGATTAGCCACCAACCCAGGAAGCTGATTGGCTGCGCCGCACAGCGCCACACCGAATGACTGCTTGTCCAATCACACGTCGAGTGTATGGTCACGCCCCTTCTTGCCAGCCATGACACGCTAATGTGATGAAGCTCACCTCCCGCTAGCGCATACTAACAGGCTGCCTGCTGATAATGTTTTCAAAGGTTAATGCTAATAGGCTTTATGCTAAAGAGGAAGCTGCCACTGGGCAACGTTCCTGCTAACACGCTAACAAGCTGAGGCTGTTTCCCTAACACCACCCGACGCACGATTATGCTAACAAGCTATGATCAAATCCAATGTGTTCACTGGTGATGTGCTAACAGACTGGGGAAACGCTTAAAGCTAATGGCTAAAGGGCTGCAGTTGTGCGGCAAGAGTCCCCAACATGAGCTGAAATAGAAAGAGCAACACACACACACACACACACACACACACACACACACACACACACACACACACACACACTGAATCAGAATCAGATTTCCCATCATGCTCTTCTCAGTTTCCTGCTCCAGTTTTTTTTTTTAAAAACCTGTTAATGAGCCGTATTCATTTCAGTGGATTAATTCAGCGCTCACAGTGATGAGCGAATCACAACGTTGCCATCTAGATTCATCCTCATCACACATCTCCTCGACAACTCAACTAAATATTCCCCACAAGAATAAATAAATAAATAAATAAATAAATAAATGAGTAAAATCCAAAAACATTTTGTTTTTCCCCATCTGAAGGAGTTTGTTAATTGGCTGTTTTTCCGCCTCTTCGCCACTTCTACTTTGATGCAAACAAGCGTGAAAAACATTTGGAGCTCCGCCCCACTGTGCATAAAGCCGTTAGCTTCAGTGCTCACTGGCTAGCTAGCTAGCCGCTTCAAAGAGCCCAACCAGAGGCGGTGATTGTGCAGCTCCTTCTGCCGGTTGTCTCCACCGGTCAAGGTCCACCTGGTCCCATCACACTGAACACACACACACACACACACACACACACACACACACACACACACACACACACACAGGACGGAAAGATGAACTTGTGGCCGCTAACGAGCCGTGGAAATGTCATCAACGAGCGGGTTAATGATTTCCTGCGCTACGTTAACAAGTGGCGCTAATCGTGTTAGCATGGTGGAGGAGAAGGCGGGAGGAGGAGGGGCTGACGGGGGGATGGAGGGATGGAGGAGGAGGAGGAGGAAGCTGTGAAGAGAGCAGCAGCCAGACGTCTCTGTGGAGCAGGAAGTGAAGTGTGTAACCATGGCGACGCCTCCCGACCTCCCTGATTGGTCACCAGTCTGCGTTTTTCATTTGTTGTTTTTGATGTTGAGTCTTGTTTTGATCTTTGAGGCTTATTGGGACTAACTGGGCGACACACACACACACACGCACACACACGCACGCACACGCACACGCACACGCACACACACACACATACACACACACTGCTTCTAAACAATAAAGCTGTCCGCTGATTTCTGGGAAAATTATTTCTGTGATTTAACGAGCTTAACGAGGAAGATAATCACTGTGTGAGTGAGTGTGTGTGTGTGTGTGTGTGTGTGTGTGTGTGTGTGCGCGCGCGTGTGTGTGTGTGTGTGTCAGGACGGCTGGAGGATCAACGCTGTTAATCTCCATGAATGAATTTCCGTAGTTAATTAGATTTCTTCTCACTCATTGGTCGAAGGGTGGAGGGGGGCGGTGCCATGACATCATCAGAAAATGTTCCCGCCCCCTTTTCCCCATGTGACCCCCAGAACAGCTTTTGCTATAGGTGGCGCCACTTCCAGCCAATCGAGCTCTCCGGTGATCGTCGTGCCCTGGCGGCCCTCTGTGACATCACAGAGGGCCGCCATACCTCTCCCCAGGTTGGTGCCGAGCACAGAGAGCTTCTTCCTTTGCACAGCGCCACCCGCAGGCCAGCCAGATGTACTGCATCCACTCCACTGGTTTGACGCTAGGCAGAAGAAGAAACACTGAGAGGGAGGAGTCACCAGCAGGAGGCGCCGGAAGGTGACGGGGGTCAGACTGACTGCGTAGTCAGGTGTGTGTGTGTGTTCTTGCTGTAGGAACCAGCTGGGCAGCTAATAGCATGGCTAGCTGGCTAGCTGGCGTTAGTGTTAGCAATTAGCTCTGACGGACGGGCTGAGCAGTTACTGGCCAGAGGTCTGACTCCTCCCCCTCGCACACCATCATGTCATCCTTCAGGTCGTTGGAACCGCCGAGCACACACACACACACACACACACACACACACACACACACACACACGTCAACACAAAGTGCTTTCACATGTCAGGAGGCGTCGCCCTGGAAACTGAAGTCCCTCGAGCAAACCAGGTCCGCTGGAGGAGGTGGGAGGAGCAGGAGGAGGAGGAGGAGGAGGAGGAGCAGCAGGAGGAGGTGATCTGACTGGTGGAGGCACTCCTCCCCTCTCCTGGGACCCAGGATGGGGCGGAGCCTGTGGTGGAGCCAGGGCGGGGTCTGTGTTGAAAGGGGCGGGGCCTGTTATGGAAGGGGTGGGGCCTAGGATGATTCAGGCCGCCGGGATCAGCGAAGGTCACGGCAAGTTTAATCGTCACGCCGACCAAAGGCAGGAAGTGACATCATCACCCCCCCACACACCCACACACCCAGCTGGAAGAGAGCAGTGGACAAAATTAATGAGGAGACGTCAACACACACAGTGAGGCTGAGCCCTGAGGGTGTGTGTGTGTGTGTGTGTGTGTGTGTGTGTGTGTGTGTGTGTGTGTGTGTGTGTGAACAGATGCGTAACACTTCGCATGCAGCCGAGTGTCACTGCTGCTTGTTTGTTTATTTGCGTGTTTGTTTGTTTGTGGCGAGGACCACAGCATCCTCCTCCATTGTGGGCGGAGCCATAGGAGCAGTGGGCGGAGCTAGAACCCAACAAAGGTGCGTGGGCGGAGCCGAGGGCCGCGGTTAGCTTAGCATCAAGACATCTAGCTTAGTATGTGGACCACAGCCAATCACAGCTCAGAAGGTCACAGGAGGGCGGCTAGCAGACACGTAGCGTGTTAGCACGGTTGGACGCCACACGACCTTGTCCTAGTTTGCGACTGGCCCCAGGCCATCTCTGATTGGCTGTCAATAAGCCATTAGGACAACAGGACAGAGGAGGGGAGGAGGTCACAGTGGTGGAGCGTTAGCACAGTCCTGCTGGCGCCTCCAACTGGCCGCCGTGCTCACTGCAGCTGCAACATTTAGCACACGAAGGAGGACTAGCTTAGCTTAGAAGAAGCAGGAGAAGCCAGTTCAGCGCTAATGCTAAGCTAACATAGACCACAGCTGCAGAACACACAGAACTGATGAGCAGCAACACAAAACTCCTGCAACAGTGTGTGTGTGTGTGTGTGTGTGTGTGTGTGAAAGGTCACGCTGGGCAACTTCAGCAAATGGTCCCAATGATTTATCCTGCAGCCACCTCACACACACACACACACACGCGCACACACACACACACTTGTGTGTCATAATTGAGGGTCTTTTAGGGCTCCCAGGTGTTGTGTGGGCGGGGCCAGCCTGCACCACCACCTGAGGAACTCCAGGATTGGACAGCAGCAGGAGCTCCTCCCACTAGGCCCAGTTTGAACTGGTTCACTCCCAGCAGCACCAGACCGGACCGACTGGCCACACACAGGAAGCAGCATCACTGCGTGTGTGTGTGTGCGTGTGTGTGTGTGTGTGTGAGGGACCCCTCTGCTGTTGATGATTGCGGTCGATTCAAACAGCTGGAAACGAGCCAACACACACACACACACACACACACACACACACACACAGAGGATTTTCAGTTATTTTTGGACACAACTATTTGATTCAAAAGGATGTTTTGTTTTTAATTGTGTCTTGTTGTGTTGTGTTGTGTTGTGTTGTGTTGTGCAGTGTCTCCATCACTGACTCAAAGCGCTGCTACAGATGTGACCAGCAGCTGGTTCTGTTTCTGGCTCTGGCTGAGCTCGACAGAACCGAGCCCGCTCCCTCTTCTCACCTTCGAGGTCCTGGATCTTCACCAGCACCTCTGCGGGCTCCTGCAGGCTGCGCGCCAGGAACAGGCGGCCCGAGTCCGGTTCGATCCGGACCGGAGGCTCCGCGTCCCCCTCGGGCAGCAGCTGGAAGCGGCGCCGCTGGAAGCTCGGGTCCGGCACGGTGAAGAGCGGCTCGCCGACCCGCAGCCCCTCCGGCACGGCCAGGCTGAGGCTCCTCTCCGCGGCGCTCGCGCTGCGGGGCCGCCGGGCTCCCCGCGCGCTCCGCCGGACGCTGACGCGCAGGAAGAGCGGCTCGCTGAGCAGCGGCTCGTCGCCGCCGTCCGCCGCCAGGACGCGCAGCGAGAGGCTGCTGACCTCCAGCAGGGGGCGCCGCAGCCTCACCTGGCCGCCGCGCGGTTCCACCTGCAGCAGCGCGCGCTCCGGGGACGCGTAGAAAGTTACGCGTCCGTTCCGCCCCGCGTCCGCGTCCCGGGCTTGGAAGCGGGCCAGCTCGGTTCCGATAGGGGTGTTCTCGTCCACCTCGACGGTTCGGTTCCCGCCGACGATCCGCGGCGCGTTGTCGTTGCGGTCCGTCACCTCCACCTGCAGGGCGGCCGTCCCCATCCGGCAGCGGCGCGGCAGCCGCACCGTCAGCCGGTACATGGCGATGAACTCCCGGTCCAGAACCTTGGTGGAGACCAGACCCAGGTGGCCCCGGTCCGACCCGCCCAGCCGAACCAGCCGGAAGTGTGAGGCGTAGTGTCCGCCCAGGCTGGAGGGGAGGTCCGCCCCGGGGCAGCCGGCCAGCAGCACCCCGGACACCGGCGTCCCGGCCGGGGAGTTCTCGGACAGAGACCCGGAGAGTCGCAGCGGGGGGCGGCGGCGGCGGGTCGGTGGTACCGTTGGTACCGAGGAGCCGGGCAGAAGCAGCGGGAGCAGGAGGAGGTGGAGGAGGTGGAGGAAGAGAAGAGCTCCGGAAGCGGTTCTGCTCATGGTTCCATCAACCGCGGGAGGGGTTCCGGTCCAAACTGGTTCAGCTGCGGATCCGAACTGGAGCCCAAAGTTCTGGAAGCCAACCAATCAATCAATCAATCACTCAATCACTCAATCAGTGAACAGAGGCGGACTGACGAGCGGCGCCTCCTCCGCAGAACTCAACCGACTGAGGCGCGCTCCCTGCCGGCGCGCACATGTGGCTCCGCAGACCCCGCCCACTGGCAGGAATGCGGCCAATCAGTGAACACCAAGGTGGGACCGGTGGGAGGGGATGGGGAGAAACTCTCGTTGGCGAGGAGAGAGTGAATGTGACGTCTGGTTGCAGCAGGTGAGCGCACCTGTGGAACCCCCCCCCCTCCCCCCCCACCTTCTTCTTCTTCTTCTTCACTTTATCTTCACGTCACTAAAACTCCTTTCTTTCTCCTCATCCAGTGTTTTGTCAGTGTCGTGCGTCCAACATGTGATCTGACATCACAAGCAGGAAGTCACTCCGTTGTGTCGTCCAATCAGAGGACGTCGGAGCCAGAGTCAGAACGCGCTAGATAGGTGCAGTCCGTTAGCCACCAGGCTCTGTCATCGCTAGCTAGGGTTAGCGCCACCTAGCGGCAGTTAGCGGCGGACGGCTGAATCGTTGTCCCGCGTCAAAGGAAGCTCATGTGACAGCAGATGCAATTACCCACAATGCTCAGTGTCAGAGTGCAGCGCCCGAGGCGAGGCGGCGCAGGCAAACATCCTGCTGCACTCCACACCTCATTACCACACCACCGGACACAAACACCGGGTTAATTAGGCCCAAGAAAGGAAGAGGAGGAGGAGGGGGAGGAGGAAGAGGAGGAGGAGGGGGAGGAGGAGGAGGGGGAAGAGGAGGAGGAGGAAGAGGAAGAGGAGGAAGAGGAGGAGGAGGAGGGGGAAGAGGAGGAAGAGGAGGAGGAGGAGGAAGAGGAGGAGGAGGAAGAGGAGGAAGAGGAGTAGGAGGAGAAGGAAGAGGAGGAGGAAGAGAGGAGGGGGAGGAAGAGGAGGAAGAGGAGGGGTAGGAAGAGGAGGGGGAAGAGGAGGAAGAGGAGGAGGAAGAGGAGGAAGAGGAGGAGAAGGAGAAGGAAGAGGAGGAGGAAGAGAGGAGGGGGAGAGGAGGGGGAGGAAGAGGAGGAGGAGGAAGAGGAGGAGGGGGAAGAGGAGGAGGAGGAGGAAGAGAGGGGGAGGAAGAGGAGGAAGAGGAGAGGGAAGAGGAGGAAGAGGAAGAGGAGGAAAAGGAGGAGGAAGAGGAGGAGGAGGAAGAAGAGGAAGAGGAGGAGGAAAAGGAGGAGGTAGAGGAGGAGGGGGAAGAGGAGGAGGAAGAGGAAGAGGGGGCGGAGGAGGAGGAAGGGGAGGAGGAGGAGGAAGAGGAGGTGGAGGAGCAGGACATGTGAGGGGGTGGGGCCAGGAGCTGAGGGAGGAGTCTATAGAAACCAGACTTTGAGTGCAGTGAGTTGAACACACGACTCAAATTACGAGTTATGAGTCATCGATTCAAAACCCCACAATCAATGTGTCATGGGACGACACATTGATCCGTTGTCGTCATTGTAACATCACACACACAACGTTACACAACAGTGGTTTCCAGTCAACGGTGACGGTTGGTGCTGCCCCCTCTGGTCAGTGGCTGAACTGACGGACACATCCTGCAGTGATTCCTCCACCAGCTGACAACTGCAGGCAAAGACCCCCCCCCCCCAAACACACACACACACACACACACACACACACACACACCCTCCAGCGCGGCCCATTGTTCGGGGCCAGTCAGGCGGAAGAGCGGTGGCGCTCTGGGGGCGGAGCCAGCGGGTGGCTGACGAGAGGGGGGGCGACAGGCGGGCAGCGGCTCCTCGGCGAGTCTCCTGACTCCGCCCCCATCAGCCTCCACATCACCATACCTGTCGCCACAGAGACAATGACTGCAGCCATTAGGCACACACACACACACACACACACACGCACACACACACACACGCACACACACGCACACACACACACACACACACACACACACGCACACAGAATCCAAACCGACAAATTGTGACACAAAAAGACGAGTTGTGCGCCGCTAAAAATACTCCAGTGCATGATGCAATGCTTGACGGTGGCTCCGCCCACTGCAGGCGCAGCACTTTGACAGGAAGTGAACTCGTCAGAATTGACCAGCAGCTTCTTTAAAGAGCCCAAAGTTGCGGAATCACTCTTTAATGAGCCACTCGCTGCTGCCCCCCGGTGGTCGAGGTGTGCATCAGTCAATATTCCATGTTTAAATGAGCTCATTG
>NW_027466137.1:540000-610000 GCF_046127955.1 Nelusetta ayraudi | reverse complement strand
TTAAAAAAAAAATAATAAAAAAAGTGACTTTCAAAAATACACACACATTTTTTAAAACATGATTTGAAGCTAAATGGGCTGTTGCTGTCATTTTAAGCGTGAGAGACTTTTACAAATAGTGCTGCGGCTCCCCCTGCTGGGCAAAGAAGGCACCAAAAGCAAATCAAAGCAGAAGCAACTGTCAGCGCAGCGCCTGATTTTAATTCAGTTTAAATAAAGTTTGAAAAGAAGGACGGGGGAGCTAGCCAGCCAGCTAGCTCCACTTACCTTGTAGCTGCTTCTTGAAGGAAATTCCAAATGCTCTGAAGATTGAAATGCTCGGAAATTCGACGGACGCGACGCAACGCAAGTTTTGGTTGTTTGGTTTGGTTTTAGGTTTTTGTTTTTAGTTGGTTTTGAGTTTTTTTTGGTTTGGTTTGTTTTGGTTTAGACACACGCACACACGCACACACTCCAGTGTTGTACCTCAGGCCCACGCTGGGCTTCGATCCTGTCACCTCCGTGTTGGGAGTCAGCGTCGCTCCCCACAAGACCGTCTTCAGCGCTGACGATCAGGGAGCTTAAAAGACCTCAGTGAGACACACAGAGCAGCTACACACACACACACACACACACACACACACACACACACAAAATAATAAGAAATACAATGAAGTAAAACAAAAGACAATAAAGTAACTAAAAGAAAAGTTTCTTCAACTCATTTCCTCGTAAGTCATGAATAACAGAGGATCACCTCACAATCAAGTCAAGAAGATCAAATCATACAGGTTTAGATAACAAATAGGTCGTTGTATATCATGGTAGTTTATAGTAGTGTGTTTATCATGCGCAGAGGGCCAACCCGGAGGGTGGTTAGCTCAGCAGGTTAAACCTCTGCCTATAATGCAGGAGGTGTGGGTTCAAATCCCAGGAGGTACCAGCTGACAATGTTGGCTGGGTTAGGCTGAGGGTAAGTTTTGGTTTAGAGGTTATTAGGTGGAGTGATTTTTACGTTTCTTTATTCATGCTATAGTCTGTCAGGGTTTTTGCCCCCCCCCCCCATAAAGCAGTGCTGCGGCTCCCCCTGCTGGACAAACGCAGAAGTTTACCAAAAAGCAAATCAAAGCAGGAGCAACTCCCAGCGTACAGCCTGATTTAAATTCAGTTTAAATAAAGTTACCAGCTGACAATGTTGGCTGGGTTAGGCTGAGGGTACAGTTTGGGGTAGAGGTTACTAGGTTTATTATCGTTCTCTGATATGTTGACCCACGCTAAAACATCATCAAGCCCTGTGACTTTCAGGGACTTTTCATTTTTTCACCCCGATTAAAAAAAAAAAAGATAATATATAGATAGATAAAAAAAGATAGTGTATAGTCCGACTTTTTTCATCCATTTCCGGGCCTGTTGAGACTGCACTGCACTGCACTGCACTGCAAGAGTGAGTGGATAGCTCAGGGTGGATGAGTGCCCCTGTCTCATTCTAATTCCTGTGGTTGAAGGTTCGAGTCCAAATAAAGCCGTTCACAATGCCCCCCCCCCCCCTCTCTCTCCCCCCCGCACCCCCACAACACAGATATAGATGCAGATGAATAAATCACTTATTATTAAAATGTGTCCACTAGGGGGCAGTCCCACTGTAATCCAGGGGCTTCCTGGAATAACTGTCAGTCAGTGGGACAGAAATAGAGAGCAGACGCCTGATTGGCTGTTTGGAGGACGTGCACGTGCACGTGCACCCTGAGAATCTGCCACTGGCGTTAACTCAGCAGGCTAACGTGCTAATGATAGACAGAGTCACTGCGACAGCAGCTTGATTTAGTGTTTGTGATAAGATGATCACACACACACACACACACACACACACACACACTGTCATTCTATCTGTTGTTTGGCGGCTTTACAGAGGGAGCAGTGAGGCCCGCCTCCTGGTGGCCGAGCCAGAGAGAAAGTCCAGGGGGTCAGCCGCCGGCCTGAGGGGCGGGGTCACGTTTGTGGCCAGGCGCATAGCCAGCGGCTATTTTTAGACCCCGCCCCCCACCCCCACCTTTCTGCCAAGTGCAGGACAACAACATGTTGACACACGGGGGGGCAACAAGGTCGCTCAGAGAGAGAAAAAAAAAAAAAGAGCTGCGACGCTCAAACAAGGAGCAACACAATGAGGTATTGGAGTGAATGGACTGAGCTGACCAGCAGGGGGTGCTGTTGCTCCATCAACTCTCCCAGGAGGTCCAGCAGCAGCGGCAGCAGCAGGGCTGTCCAGAGGCTCAACATCTGACCAACACCTGCTGCACTTCCACAGGTGTCCTGCTCAGCAGGGGGGCGCTGCTGTGCTGTGTTGTGATGTGTTGTGATGCAGACACACAACTAGTGCGAGTCCAGAGTGGCTGTACGAAGCTGCAGGTGAAAGCCTGTAAAGACTGAGGCCCCGCCTCCCGCTGTCAGCACACACACACACACACACACACACACACACACACACACACACTGTCAGGGCTGACTGGCGGGTTGTGTGCACGTCCAGGCTGTTACACAACATCACATATACATGCTGTGTGTTTGCTGAGTGTTCGGGAAGCAGTTGGCCCCACCCCCTGCTGAGATGGACCACGAGGTGTGTGTGTGTGTGTGTGTGTGTGTGTGTGTGTGTGTGTCCGTTCGATCCAACAGATCTCAGGATCCGAAGTGTTGCAGTTAGCAGCTGTATTAGCGTAGCCTGACTGCACACCTGAGCAGGTGACTGTCCTGCTGACCTGCTCATCTCAACCTCTCTCTCGCACACACACACAGGCAGACACACACACACGTGCACACACAGGCAGACACACACACATAAGCAGACACACGCACACACACACACAGGCACACACACACACACAGGCAGACACACACACACACGCACACACACGCACACGCACACACACAGGCAGACACACACACACACACACAGGCAGACACACACACACGCACACGCACACACACAGGCAGACAGTGAGGGAAGTTAATGTTTCAGCTGTTGTGTGTAGTTCTGCTGAGCTGGTGTTGGACATGCTGAGGTTATATAATATCAGGAACCCTTTACATCACTCACACACCACGCACACACACACAGAGTCACTTGTCCTTCATGTTGGACATCATGTTTAGGTTCTGAATTTCTCAGACTGGCAGGTCAAAGAGGTCAAAGAGGTGAAGAAGACAAAAGGAAGAAATTTAGTCTCCAGATTTTCGTTTCTTTGACTGTGTTTCATTTTTTGTCATTCAGCGACTTCTTTCTCCCTTTTCCCCTTTTTCTTCTTTTTCTCCTTTTTCTTCTTTTTCTTCTTTTTGTCCTTCTTGTTTTTCATCATCTTCTACTTGTAGCCGACAGGAAGTGGTTCATCTCGCAAATATCTTTGATGTTTTTCTTTCTTTTTTTTGTTTCTGTTCACAACTCACTGTTTAACTTCCTGTTATGGCACACTGACTTCCTATGGCAACGGGGAGGGGGGGGGCAACAGAGTTGAGTTTTCAGTTTTCAGTTTTTATTGGTGTTGTTTTTTAATTGGTTTAAAGAAAAAGGCACTTATATGGTACTGCTCAGTTTCCAGCCAATCAGAGTTAGTTAGCATGTAGCCCAGAGCTAGCTGCGGGCTTCTTTAGCGCCACCATGTGGCGGCTCCTTTTTTTATTCTGCTGCTTTTAAACTTTTTCCGTTTCATCTGAAGGTGGGTTTCAATAATTGCGGCGGCTGTTGTTGTTGTTGTCGTGGCCTCCGGCTCGACGCTGCCCCAACCAATCACGCCTTTGATATCACTTCCTGCCATGTGCAGCCTCCTCACATTCCTCCCAGGGTGGGAGGGACCGGGGGTGTGTGTGTGTGTGTGCGTTGTTGGCACTCTGAACGGACGAAACAAACTCTGTGAACTCGGCCTGCTGGCACTGCTCCAACTGTAGCAGAGTTGATCCTCTCTCTCGCTCTCTCTCTCTCTGTCCCCCGCTAGCTCTCACACACACACACACACACACACACACACACACACACACACACACACACACACACACACACACACTCTGGGGCACAAGTTCAGTTTAGTTTTGATCCTCACAACTTTTGCGTACAGCCTCAATCCGGTGCTAGCTGTTAGCGGCTAGCGCTAGTGACCCCCGTGAGCTTGTCAAAGCTTGATAGTGAAGTTTAAAAAAACAAAACAAAACCAAACAAGGCGCGGCTGTAACTGGCTTGTCCGGAATCGTGTGTCACACTCGGCTTGACTGATCTTATCTTCCTCGTATCGTTCAATCCTGAGACAGCGGGACAGCAGAGTGATTCAGCCGTTTGCTGCTCACACACTCAACAAACACACATTCCACTCACCAGCACGGCATTCACACACAACGCAAGACTGGCAGACTGGTGTTTGTTTTTTGTTAGCACAAGAGAATCTTTAACAAACTGCTTCTGGCTGAGCGGACTGAGCAGAGCAACCAGAAGACGCTGAGGTTAGCCGAGCGAGCTAAGTGGCTAGCTGTAGATCGCTGTTAGCTCGAGCAGTTCAGCTCACAGTTATACACTTACCAGTCCAAAGTTTGGACCCATGCTTCCGACTGAACGTCTTCTCTTTCATTCTCGTGACTGTTGACATTGCAGCTTCTCACTGGAGGCATCCAAACTGCATCTGCACACATGTGGAATCATAGAGGAAACAATAAAAGTGTCAAATGTTTTTGTCTTTTGGATGTCCAGTGCTGTAGGGCCGGCTTGTTTTGTACGTTGCTGCCAGTAAAAACTTTTTTTTTTTTTTTTTTTTTTTTCAAAAAGGTCTCAAATAATTCAGGCGCTTCTTCAAAATAGCCTCCGTTCATTAAAAGCATCTTTAAGAGTTATTGAACGTGTTTTTCTTTGCTGCATAATTACATATCATATATTTGATGTCTTCAGTGTCTGCAGTGGAGAAAGTTGTAAAGATAAAATAAATTACATGAGAGGGTGTGACTGGTAGTTTATATCCAAATATCATTTTGACTGTTGTTGTTGTCGTCGTCCTGTTACGTACGGTGTGTTATCATTTACAAGGTCCAATAATCTTTCCTGCAGCTGCTTACCCCACACACACACACACACACACACACACACACTAAGGGATTGCCGGACTCACACACCCAGGTGATGAGTCACACACACACCACCGCTGGGATTGTTGTTTTGGTTGTGTGTTTTACAGCCATTGACTCACTAACAGGAAACAACACAGGAAGCTGACCCACTTTGTCTGGTCAAAACTAACAGCGAACAACAGTCAGATTTGTGTGTTAGACAGACAGATACACAACTTCGCTTGATTAATCCCAAGTTGGGAAACTCATGCATCGACTTGTCGAGTCTGTTGTGCAACACCAGCTCGGAGCGCCGCCACCACCACACGTTCTGCCCTGCTGGCGGCTTTCACTGGATTCCAGCGAGCCTGACTGGACTGCTGCCGCTGCATTGACTGGGACACACACACACACACACACACACACACACACACACAGCCGGGGGGGCCTCCCATTGGCTGCTGCACCACGTGTTGGCAGCCATAGTAGCTCCTTATATGGGCGTGAGGGCCGTGTGTTGGACTGAAGCATCGGGTTGAGTTTCTGAGAAGCAGCAATGAACACCGTGTTCCCTCACACACACACACACACACACACACACACACACACACACACACACACACACACACACCTGCCATTGTTTCTGAGGACATGTGCCTACAGTGTCCTCACACAGTGGCCCAGTCAGTGGTCGTCTGGTCGCTTTTATGCTGCAGAACCTCAGACACACACACATGAACACTTTTAATAGAAAATCATGTGTGTGTGTGTGTGTGTGTGTGTGTGTGTGTGTGTGTGTTGTGAAGCAGCTAATTCTGAATATGAGGTGCATGAGGTCACACTGGGGGGGGGGGGCCCACGATGTCTACAGACATCCGTTACACAACACGTGGGGTGCCATCAACTCCAGCTGCAGGCAGCCTCGAGGTGGCGCCTTTCCTCGCAGCAGCAGCAGATGTTGGTTCGGCGCGTGCAGACAGCAGCAGCAGCAGACACTCCACTGTTATGTAATGTCCGTTTGAACGGAGCCACCCAAAGCCGCGGCGCGGGGGTGGGGGGGAAGCCAGTTGGTCCGGCCGTCTATAACCAGTCAGAACCGGGCCGGCACCAAGCCGAGAAGGAGCCCCAAGTACCCCGACACCGGAACCATCCGCTGCGACTGGTGGTCGTTCGACAGGTTTTTAACTGATATTTTTAATTAATAGCGTATTAGGCCGCCCCCCCCTCCAGCAGCGGTCACATGGTACAGTCCGCCCCGCGTCACCCATTGTTTACAAATGTTGAGTGTGTTGTGTGTCTGTGTGTGAGGAGGAGCAGCAGCAGGAGGACCGGCAGCAGACAGAGAGCAGCGGCCGCACAACACGATGCCCTGCCGGAAGGAGAACTACATCTTTCTGGAGCGCTCCGTCACCGTGGGGCCCAAGGACGTGGACGCGCTGGTGACGCGCATCGGAGAGGCGCTGCAGCTGCACGGCAACCCGGGAGGCCACCAGAGGAGCGGGGCCGGAGGACCGGCGGCGGCGGCGGCGGCCGCGGGCTTCCGCAGAGCCGCAGCAGGTGCAGGAGGAGCAGGAGGAGGAGGCTGCTGCATGAGGCTCCGGAACCACCACCACCGCCCGGGTCCCTACAGCCTCCCGGGGACGAGCGGAGAGCACGACTGGGACCACATCAAGCAGTGGAACAAAAGGAGGCTCGCGTCCGTGGAGGAGGACGACCCGCACCGGCTGCTGCAGGAGCTCATCCTGTCGGGGAACCTCGTCAAGGAGGCCGTGAGGCGGCTGCAGTTCCCCGCCGAGGGCGGCGCTGTGCCGAGCTGATGGCGGCCGAGCGGCGCCGCCGACCCCCGGGGTGCCTCGGCCGGACTGACGGTGCTTCCCCCTGGCGGGCGGCTGGAGACTCTCAGCTCCGGCTGTCTGTGGCAGCTAGCCACCTAGCCTGTGTTAGCCTCTCGGCTATGTTTATGTTCAAATGGCTCCTCGCGGGCCGGACTTCCGGTCAGAAGAACACGGCTGACGGGGTTGTTTTCACCGCTCAGTGCTAATAACAATGCTAACAGTGCGACTGCTACGAGCTGGTGTTATGGTGGATCCTGTGACCTCAACCACCGGGCGGCTCGTCCTCGGCGAACTGTTTGTTACTGTCTGTTAGTCAGTACGTCAGTTTGGTCGGACCGGAACCTGAGCCGGTCCACTTTGTTTACAGCCTGGGACTGACGGGGGGCGGAGTCTGGCTCACCTGGGACCAGGTGGCGGTAGCTTCCCCCCCCCCCACACACATATACACACACACACGTTCTGGGAGCAGCAAGGCATTGTGGGAGGGCGGAGACGACGCCCGGTTCCCACGAGACTCTGAGCCGTTGTTTGTATGTTTTTAAATTCTGCTCGGCGGTCACGTGACTCGTCCGTGGTGCTTCACCTTTGAATTCCTCTCAGGAGTTCAGTTGTGTTGTTGTTATTATTGTCGTTTTTCAAGAATGAGTTGTTTTAAAAAAAAAATAATCAGCTGCTGCTTCGTAGCGAAGCACCCAAACTGTTCCTGGATTTCAGGCGTCTTAATAAAAATCTGTTTTTTTACCCTGGTGTGTGTGTGTGTGTGTGTGTGTGTGTCAGTCATCAGTCATCAGTCTAACACATATGAACTCCCCCATCCTCCCTTCCACACACACAGCACCATATTTACAGGCGCTAACAAACATGTTTTGCTGTGGCACGTACACACACACACACACACACACACACACACACAGTGAGTCACGCTCTCTAGGTCCACAGCATGATTCGCTGGCGCCACCTGCTGGCTGAGCCTGATGATTGTTGGGGGTTCCCCAGGAGAACTTCCTTCCTGCTCCCTGTGGGTGGAGCGCAGAGTTCCTGCAGCTCCTCAAGCAAGCCAGCAGGGGGCGCTCTATCATCCAGTCACCCATCCATCATCCTTCCGTCTGTCGTCCACCACCAATCACCAGCCTCCTCCTCCATGAGGGTGCAGCTTCCCTCACTGTGTCTCCCTGGAACCTCTCACTCTTTGAAGAACAAACCCACTCCAGGGCTGTGTCTCAGTCCAGGCTCTGCATCCTTCCAAGGCTGCTTTTTGAAAGGAAGTTGGGTCATAGCACTGCGTGAAGGCTCCTCCCACTTCCCAAAAGTCAGAAGGACGCTCCAAATGCGTACTGGGAATGCGTCCTACTGTTAGCCCATTCCAAGGCTCCTTCTGTATCCCAGGATGCTTTGCCTGCTGCTGCAAAGCATCCTGGGATCCTGGGAAGTCGGCTGAAATTAGCGCCATCTACTGGCAAAGACACCACGCATAAATTCAAGTATTAAATTTCACATCAAATATTCAGTTTTTAACGCAGGGTTTTTACTGATTTCAACATCCAGCGCCATCGTTAGATGGTGAACCAATGGTTAGCTTGATGCTATGAAAACGTGGGTTGGCGCTTCCTTCAGACGGAGGACGCTTCCTTCAGACGGAGGACGCTTCCTTCCAAGGATGCAGACCCTGGATTGAGACACAGCCCTGGTCTATCTCACACAATCTGATCCTAGAACAGATCGGAGCCACCGCTTGGGAAACTGACGTCACTACACTCCGCAGACCATAGGCCGGTGTGCGTTGTGCTGCCCTCCTCTGGTAATTGCAGGCCATGTCCAACTTAAACTGGAACATCGGAATCTTCTTCTGGCCTTCCGGATCTGCAGAAGCATCAGCTGATCCAGATGTTGAAGCTTTGATCAGAGATCAGAGTTTGCTCTATCTATTGCTATATATGCTCTCTCCATATCGCAGGATAGATTGTTTCCTCCTAGGAGGCGGCTCACCAAAACACTCCATCCATCTGCTGCAGCTCCGCTACCCCCCTCTGGCACAGTGTAGAACCCACTTTGGCCCCACGAGTCGAAAGGTTTGCTCCCTCCTGGTCAAAGCTGATAACTCTCAGTATTCACACTGGCCAGGTGAGCAGTGGCTAAGCTAGCGAGCTGAGACCAGAACCAGATCGTCATGACACCACAGAGGTCAGTTGTTGAATGTTGGAGGAACATACAGCTGATCCGTAGCCCTTCCTGGTCAGCAGGTGGTGCTGTCCATGTCATGGCCTTTATTATCATTATTATTATTATTACTATTATTATTATTTATTCATTTTAGACGTGCTGGAGATGATCTCCACTTCAGCGATGTACCTACAGCCGTCAGGAGGCAGCTGGTGAATTACACCACGAGGTGGCAGTCTAGGCCAGTAGATGGCTGTTGCACGCTGCCAGGTCATTACGGCTCAGGAAACGGCACCACGGAAGGTTCTGGAAGGTTCTGGAAGGCAAAGTCACCAACTGCCACAAGATGTTCTCCAAAAAAAAAACAACTGAGGGCTTTTTATCCACTAATTACAGTGGAATTTTGGTGGGGTGTCTCCCTCCCACTCTCAGCTAGGTGACCCTCCAGTAGACCCCCTAAAAATAACTGGACTTCGTGTGCAAATAATACAATACTTGTGTAATATATCCATCCATCCATCCATCCATCCATCCAGCTTCAATGCCCTCTAACTGCTGCTCTCAGGGTGTCACTGGGTGGAGGCAGGGTGACACCCTGGACCAGTGGCCACTTTATTAGGGACACATAAAAGACACGCAACCATTTACACTCACATACACACCTACGAACAATTGAGAGTTTCCAATTGACCTCACGTGCATGTCTTTGCAACGTGGGAGGCAGCTGCAGAAGCCGGAGACACAGCGCGTGTATAGCAGAACCCCTTCAGTCTGTTGGCATAGGAAACGGCAGGGGGCGCGAGTGCAAAGCCAAACTACTCCGCTTGTGGCGAGAGCAAGAAGAAGAATCACACGTCATCGCCTGCCTGGCCCAATCAGAGGCGTGGCCGCCACCGTTAGTCCCCGCCCCCATGGAGAAACCGCCATCATGAAATTAAAAACAAGCGAGTGACAGATGAGACGCACCTCTCCGACTCCACGCAAGGTAAACTTTGTCCCGCCGCCGGTTCCGGTGGCGCCCGCTAGCGGCCGTCACGACCCACCTCAGCGGCCCGGTGGAGCCGCCGCCCGAATCGCTCCTCGTTGCGGCTGCGCAGGTTGTTTCTTCCTCGGTTTTATTCCGGAGTTAAACTCCGAACGTCACAGAGTCCAGGTGGCTAACGGCGTTAGCATCGCGCGGCTACCGGCTGTTAGCAGCACGGCACCGCTCCTCAAAGGCGGGAAAAAGAGGTGAACCGAGGGTCCGAGGGTCCGAGCCCCGGTACCGGTGCCGAACCGAGCCGAGCATCGGGGACCAGAGCCCCTCGGCCGGCCGGCGGCTAAACGAGGCTGTCGAGCCGGGAAGTTGCAGCGCGCCAAACCGCGGCGACGTTTATTGTGAAGGGATTGGAGGATCTCAAGTGTCCGGCCATACAATACAACTACACAACACTGTTTCCGGACTCACACAGTCGCGGCTTTAATGAACGGAGGAGCCGCAGCTGCGGGGAGTTCATGTCTCGGTTGGACGGAGCTTCTTGTTTAGGGACCGTCCGTCAATGACTGGCGAAGAATTTTAATACTTTCTTTCTATTCCCGCTTCTCGTATTTTGCATTAATATTCAAGGATAAACCCTTTAAATCTGATTATTATTTTTGGGGGATTTGTTGTCTTTAACGTCATATTGTTGCAAAGTGCTGCATTTTCCTCAGACTCACTTCCCTGATGAAATGTAACTCAGAAGTTCTTTATTATTATAATTTCCGATTTTTAGCTGTAAAAATTATTTGACACAAGTGTGTGTGTGTGTGTGTGTGTGTGTGTGTGTGTGTGTGTCAGGAAACCCAGACCCTGGTGGACACATGAGCGAGGTGGCAGAGGAAGCGATGGAGGACGAGCAGCAGGGGGCGTCGCCTGACCACGACGACGCGGCCCCCAAAAGGAGCCCCTCCAAAGTGTCCGGTAGGAGCAAGGGGCAGAGGGCAGAGGTCAGGGGTTGGGCCGAGTTGGCTGCGGTGGGTGACATCATCGAGGGCAAACGCACCAAGAAGACGGTGGAGAGACTCGACTTCCAGGCTCCCAAGCAGATGGAGAAGCTGCGGATCGGCGACGGTCAGTGGTGCTGTGGTGGTGGTGGTGGTGGTGGTGGAGTCGCAGTCACTGACCACCACTTCCTGTCTGTCTCAGGAAGTGGAGAGAAGCTGGGAGACATCCCTCGAACTGGCTACCAGATCACCAAGATGAAGCCGGCCGACCTCAAGCCTCTGCACACCATCCTGTTCGACCGACAGGGGAAGGTAGGGACGCACACACACACACACACACACACACACACACGGGCTGTGTCTCAGTCCAGGCTCTGCATCCTTCCAAGGCTGCGTTGGAAAGGAAGTTGCGTCATAGCACTGCGTGAAGGCTCCTCCCACTTCCCAAAAGTCAGAAGGACGCTCCAAATGCGTGCTTGGAATGCATCCTACTGTTAGCCCATTCCAAGGCTGCACCGCTACTGTCCTTCACCTCCCACTGTATCCCAGGATGCTTTGCCTGCTGCTGCAAAGCATCCTGGGATCCTGGGAAGTCGGCTGAAATTAGCGCCATCTACTGGCAAAGACACCACGCATAAATTGAAGTATTGAAATTTCACATCAAATATTCAGTTTTTAACGCAGCGTTTTTACTGATTTGAACATCCAACGCCATCGTTAGATGGTGAACCAATGGTTAGCTTGATGCTATGAAAACGTCACTTCCTGGGTTGGCCAGCAGGAGGGAACGGCGGTGACGCAACCAGGAAATACGCCGAAGGCTAGACCGTCCCGTGTGGTTACTGGGGAGGCGGGTTTGGGTCGGTCCTTCTGGGCCGGGTCCTTGGGAGGACGCTTCCTTCAGACGGAGGACGCTTCCTTCCAAGGATGCAGAGCCTGGATTGAGAAACACAGACACGCACACACGCACATGGTGCAGGGTGATGACATCATCAGCCACCAACAGATGGAGCAGTTTCATCCAGAACAGACTGGTTTCTCTTGACTGGTCTCTCTCAGACTTGTGACTCCCGGTTACAGTGGAGGTCCGGGCTGAAGGGAGGTCCAGGTGGAGGTCCTGCTGATGCTGCTCTGACTGTGTTCTGTCCAGATTGCCACCATCAAGAGGAACCTGCGGCTCTTCAACGGCTTCCCCTTCCTGGCCGACAGCGACCAGTACAGCAAGAAGAGGGACAAGCTGCTAAAGTCAGTCCCATGTCAGCGACCTCTGACCCCTACCTGACCTCTGACCCCACAGCACTGACCCCCTCCCCTATCTCCCTCAGGTCCTCTCACTTCACCAACTCCAAGCTGAAGGTGGTCTGCAGCGTCCTGGACCTGGAGAAGAAGGGAACCCACTCGGACCTGGTGGACCGCATCCTCAACTTCCTGGTGGCGCCCAAGAACAGCGGCAAGGTGAGGGAGTGAGGGAGCGGGGTGGGCGAGATGTTTGGAGTCAGCAGGCGGTGGCGCTCTCAGCTCAGGCCTGTTTGTTGCCGCAGCGTCTTCCCGTCAAGAGGAAGAGGAAGTCCAAGAAGAAGCTGTCGGGGGAAGACTCGGCCGCCAAGACCAAGAAGAAGAGCAGCAGCAGCAGCAGCAAGAAGCCCAAGTCTTCCAGCCCCAAGAAGACTGGAAGCAAGTCCAAGGCCATCGTCATGGACTCCAGCACTGACGAGGAGCAGGAGGAGGAGGAGGAGGACGAAGACGAGGAGGAGGAGGAGGACAATAAGGCAGCCGAGGCCGTCAAGCCCTCCGAGAGAGAGGAGGAGGAGGAGGAGGAGGCATCGGAGCAGGAGGAGGAGTCAGCAGACAACCAGGAGGAGGAAGAGGAGGTGAGGAAACTAATTCCCACTCCGGGAAATACTGACGGCCTGATGTCCTCACATGTCTGTCTGTCTGTCTGTCTGTCTGTCTGTCTGTCTGTCCTCCCAGACCCAAAGCAGCAGTAAGAAGAGGCAGCGAGCTCCAGCCAAGAAGAAAGCTCCTCCCAGGAAGAGGTCCAAGAGGAAGGTCCGTTTGGACGAGTCAGAGGCCGACAGCGAGGAAGAGGAGGAGGAGGAGGAGGAGGAGGAAGAGGAGCAGCAGCAGCAGCAGGTGAGTCGGCCAGCAGGTGGCACTGTAGCTGCTGCTGCCTCTCCTCCAGCTTCTCCAGTGACGTCTCTGTGACCTCGTTGCTTTGCAGCCCAAGAAGAAGAAAACTGCTCCCAGCAAACCGGCCGCCAAAACCAAGAAGGCCGACAGCAGCAGCAACAGCAAGACGGCAAACACAGGCGAGTGAGCTGACCACCACCCCCCCCACCCCCCCATCAGCTGGTCAGCTGACCCCGACCAGCTGATTGGCGGTTCCCTCTCTGATCGTGATGGAAAAACAGGGCAGACGATAGAATAAAAGTCCTGAGGGGAAACCTGTCAACCAAGCTGCTGCTTCTCCTGCCTTCAGGGAGGAAACTCACAGCGCCACAGGAGGCCTCACACAAGTACTGCAGCGCTTTGGCAAAAACGCAGACATTTTTGAAGACGGCTTCATGTGAACAGGGTTTTTTTTCTTTCCAAAAGTGTTGAAAATGGTCGGTTTGAAAAATAAATGCCGTCTTGGGCTGTGTCTCAGTCCAGGCTCTGCATCCTTCCAAGGCTGCGTTGGAAAGGAAGTTGGGTCATAGCACTGCGTGAAGGCTCCTCCCACTTCCCAAAAGTCAGAAGGACGCTCCAAATGCGTACTGGGAATGCGTCCTACTGTTAGCCCATTCCAAGGCTGCACCGCGACTATCCTTCACCTCCTTCTGTATCCCAGGATGCTTTGCCTGCTGCTGCAAAGCATCCTGGGAAGTCGGCTGAAATTAGCGCCATCTACTGGCAAAGACACCACGTATAAATTGAAGTATTGAAATTTCACATCAAATATTCAGTTTTTAACGCAGGGTTTTTACTGATTTGAACATCCAACCAACCAATGGTTAGCTTGATGCTATGAAAACGTCACTTCCTGGGTTGGCCAGCAGGAGGGAACGGCGGTGACGCAACCAGGAAATACGCCCATGGCTAGACCGTCCGGGGTGGTTACCGGGGAGGCGGGTTTGGGTCGGTCCTTCTGGGCTGGGTCCTTGGGAGGACGCTTCCTTCAGACGGAGGACGCTTCCTTCCAAGGATGCAGAGCCTGGATTGAGACACAGCCTTGGCGTCAACATGGCCTGGGCTCCCGTCTGCCCCCTGGTGGCAGTACAGCCATAAGCCCCTCCCCCACCCTGCACGCTGCAGCCACAAGTGGAGCTGCTTCCAGCACCAGTTTTTTTTTATGGCCATATTTAGGTTTTGCACAATTCTAGGGGTGATGGAAACGCAGCGACTGACACTGTCAGTGTCTCCTCCCACCCTCCCCCAGCAGCCAATGACGACAGTTCGGACGACGACGAGCCGCTCATCAAGATGGTGAGGAAGGCGGCGCCGAGCGAGGAGCAGCTGAGGGAGACGGTGCGGCGCCTCCTGGAGGAAGCCAGCCTGGAGGACATGACCATGAAGCAGATCTGCCAGCGGGTGAGGGGGGGGGGGAAGGGAAGGGAGGGGGCGGGAGAGGGCTGGCCCAGACAGGAAGTGATGTCACAGCTGCTGTTGCCTCCCCACCAGGTGTTTGACACGTTTCCAGAGCACGACCTGAGTGGCAGGAAGGACTTCATTAAACACACGGTCAAATCGGTGAGTAGTACTTTTGGCCTGGCCAGAGGGGGGCGCTAGCGCTGCTGCTCACTCTTCTCCTCCTCCTCCTCCTCCTCCTCCTCTGTGCTAAAGTGTTGTGTTTCCCTGCAGCTCATCACATGAAGACCTGCAGAAGAAGGAAGATGGGGCCTCCGCTGCTCAGAGGCTTCATTTCTCTCTCCTTGTTTGTTTTTCCAACCTTGCCGCCTCCTGTCGTTGGTCATGTGACCTGTAGAGTTCCACGTTAACGGTGTTTGTCTGAACTGAAGCAGCACAATTATTCATCCGACTTCTCAACCTTTTTTTTTTTTTTTAGACTTGAAAGGTCGACTGACTTACTATTAAACTTGTACTTTTTTTGGAAGCGTCTGCGTCTGCGTGGGGTCAAAGGTCGCGCTCACAAAGTCAAATTCTCTTCTGAGTTTCAAACTGCATCGCAGAACCACAGAAGCTCCGCCCCCTTTTCCCCAAGGCCCCTCCCCTACTGGAACCAAAAGCCGCCTTGATTGCGGAACCTGCCGGTGTCGTCCACAGGGGGGCGGATGCAGGATCCTGAAATGGGTTACATTGGCTCCACCCAGTTCACTGATTGGCCACCCACTGGGCCCCATCCCCTTGTGATGTCATCGGATTCAAAACGTGTGTGTGTGCGTGTGTGCGTGTGTGTGTGTGTGTGCGTGTGTGCGTGTGCGTTATTATTAATAATGGTTCTCAACTGGTGGTTTGTTTCCTTCATCATGAAGTCGTGACCCAGATCGACTCACACAACACTCAAATTTAATCCACAAACAGAAAAATGCCGGCCCACTTCCTATCACGTCTAGTCAGTAACTGAAATTATTTAATTGAATTGTGTGTCCTGCAAAATAAAAGTCCGACATGTTCTCTGTAAATATGTACACAGTAAAATCCCATCTCAAGCCGCCACCCACCAGTTGAGAAACGCTGATCTAGTAAAGGTTCTATCGCCTCCTGGTGGCCACTCCGTCTTCCTGCCTCTTCTCTGGAGAACTAGCCCTGATGCTGCCCCCTGGTGGCAACATCAAGTACACAGGCAGTGCCGCTCAACACTGGTAGGAAGCTGATTGGCTGGAGCCAAGTCCAGAAGAAAGTCCCGCCCACTTTCATCACACAAAATACTTTGAAGCGATAAGAACGTGAAGAGCGTTTATGTCAGGCGGCCACCAGGGGGAGCAGGAACGTCGTCCACCGAGCTGGCGGTGGAGCCTGCGAGCCTGGTGGGGTACAGGTGGGTGGCCACACGGGGGCAGCAGAAAGGCCGCTGGAGGTCCCGCGACGCGAGATGTTTTTTTCTGTTTCCTCCTGGAAGAAGCTGAAGAAGCTCTCTGGAGATCCTCCACTTCCTGTCTCCTCTGCACCTGCTGTGTCCTCAGTGGCTGTCGCTCTCGCCCAGCAGCCAATAGGTGGTCATCTTGCCTTTGCCCTTCACCTCGATGTCTCCTCGCAGCTCCAGCTGGAAGCAGTTGAATTCCTGCAGGACGTCCCGGGTGGCAGCCGACACGTGGATCTTCAGCGCTGCGCACACACACACACACACACACACACACACACACACACACACACACACACACAAACAAGAACATGAACGGGTGTGCACAGTTGTGTAGTCTCTGTACGTGACAAGCAGCTATGCACAAGCCCGGATCATGAAGCGGGCCGTCTGGGCCGCGGCCCGGGGGCTCCGGCAGTTAGCTCTCTTTTTTTGTCACGTATGCTGCGTTCACGTGGTGTCAGAAATCTGAGTTCTTCTTGGCAAGTTGTTCTTCCAACTTTGTTGCGTTCGTGTGCTCTAAAGTTGTAATGTGAGAAAACATGAATACTAGTATTCTCCTTAATTTTCCAAACAAATAAATCAGGTGGTGTGTGTGTGTGTGTGTGTGTGTGTGGGGGGGGGGGGGGGGGGGGGGCTCTCCAAGTGTCTGGCCCAGGGGCCTCTGTATTCTTAATCCAGCCCTGGCGATACACCGTAGACCCACGAGAGAAGGTCCTGAATTACCGTAAAACCACTAAAAAATGTGCAAAGATACAAATCAATTTGGTCTTTTTTCTGTTTGAGAGAGTCAGCCGTCACTTTAGTGTGGCTGCAGAGGATTGATTTGTGTTGCGATGATGTCACTGATGATGTCACTGCTGATGTCACTGCTGATGTCACTGACCCTCTCCGCTGGACTCCATGCGTGAGGAGGTGTTGACGGTGTCTCCGAACAGACAGTACCGAGGCATCTTCAGGCCGACCACGCCGGCACACACCGGCCCTGCAGTGAGAGGACACCAGGAGGCGGAGCTTCAGAGGCCATGCCACTCCCACATCACCCTCACCCCCCCTCCACGCCTCACCGCTGTGGATGCCGATGCGCAGCCTCAGCTGCTGCTCCGGCCGGTGTCCCATCCTGAAGGTGCGCACGGCGTCCAGCAGGGCGAGCGCCATGCGGGCGATCTCCCGGCCGTGCAGGTTCCCGTTCCTCACGGGCAGCCCCGACACCACCATGTAGGCGTCGCCGATGGTCTCCACCTGCAGGGGGCGCATCCCGGCTCACAGTTAGTGTCTGGGTCTCTCACTTCGTGCCAGTGTTCAATCAATCAATCAATCAACTTTTATTTGTTCAGCACTAAATCTGCCGACCTCTCTCCTAGTGTCTCTCTCTCTTCCTCTCTCTCTCTCTCTCTCTCTATTCCTCTCTCTCCCTCCCTCCCTCCCTCTTTCTCTCCCTCTCCCTTTCCTCTCTCTCTTTCCTCTCTCTCTCTCTCTCTCAACTTTTCTTCTATTTCTTTTTCACCTTGACTGCTAAAAGCAGAAGAGCGCCCTCTGCACTCTGAATCTGCTCCAGGTTTTTCCTGGCCACTGTCGCCCTCTGCTGCTCTGGAGGATCAGTTGGTTTTTCCTCTGATTGTACAGAGCTGCTTTGAGACGCCTTTGGTTGTGATTGAGTGCTGGACCATTAAAAGCTGAGTGGTTGCTGCTGCTGCTGCTGCTGCTGCTGCTGCTCACCTTGTAGACGTCAAAGTTGTCGATGATGGCGTCGAAGCAGGTGTAGAGGTCGTTCAGCAGTGCCACCACCTGGACAGAGAGAGAGATAAAGAGGGGGGGGGGAGTGTCAGCGGTGGCGGTGGCGGGGACCACCAGGGGTCAGGGACCCCCCCGAACCTCTCCTCACCTCCATGGGCGTGCTCTCAGCAGAGATGGCAGTGAAGCCCACGATGTCGCTGAAGTAGATGGTGACGGAGTCGAAGGCCTCGGCCTGGACCGTCTCCCCTCGCTTCAGCTGCTCCGCCACCGAGCTGGGGGGGAGGAGTCAGCGCTTCAATCCACCACCCGTGTGTGTGCGTGTGTGTGTGTGTGTGTGTGTGTGTGTGTGTGTGTGTGGGCCCACTGACTGTGGCAGGATCTGGTAGAGCAGAGCTTCGGCCTTGCGTTTCTCCTCGTGGTAGGCCTGCGTGCGCTCCTCCACCAGCTCCTCCAGGTTGTTGGCGTACTGCTCCATCCTGGACAGCAGGTTGTCCAGGATGTTGCTCCTGGACTCCCTGCACACACACACACACACACACAGACACACACAGACAGAGCAGGACTCTGATGAGACACCTGGTGGTGTGGAGCACCAGGTGGTGGCGCTGCTGAGCCCCAGCCCTCCTGCTCTCCTCCTACTTGTTGTGTTTGCGCAGCAGCAGGCGGATGTGGTTGAAGTCGGGCCTCTCGGTAGGCTCCTCGGCCCAGCAGCGCTGCATCAGCTGACCCAGCTCCTGGCTGTGGACCTCTGGGTCCAGGGCTGGCCGCAGGCAGGGCCACTCCCCCAGGACCACCCGGTCCACTATCTCTGAGGGGGGGAGGAGGGACGGTCGTTAGAGTCCTGTCAATACAGAGCTAAATACCACCATCACTGACTTCCTGCCAGAACCATCCTACCTGCTGATAGATAGACAGATACTAGATAGATAGATACTAGATAGATAGATACTAGATAGATAGATACGGATAGATAGATAGATAGATAGATAGATAGATAGATAAATAGATAGATAGATACTAGATAGATAAATACGGATAGATAGATACTTCTTGCCATTGACTGGGTCGCCAGGTGTGAACAGTGGCAGTATTTTTGGAGGAGCCACCAGGGGGCAATGTGGTCTCTTCACCTACCTTTGGGGCTGAGCGGCTCCCCCTCCAGGTAGAAGGCTCCCCGACGCAGCGCCACCTCCTGGAGGATGATGCCGAAGCTGTAGACATCGCCCTTCTGTGAGCCCTGAGGGGGCGGAGCCTCCATCCTGAGCAGCTCCGGCGCCACCCACAGCCTTTCTGCAGTGGGGGAGGGAAGGGGCGGAGGGTGACACGCTGAAGGAGTGAGGGGGAAGCTGGGGGGGGGGGGGGGGGCAGCAGGAGGAGGGACGACTCACGGGCGTAGTAGCAGTGGGCGTCTTTGCCCGAGTCGCCGTCGCAGCGGAAGCTGGACAGACCGTAGTCGGTGATCTTCAGCACGAAGCGGTTGTCAACCACACAGTTGGAGGACTTGAGTTTACCATGAGAGAAGATCACGCTGTTGTGGAGGAACAGCATGCCCTGCAGGAGGAGCAGCAGCAGGTGGGAGGTGGGGGGGGGGGGGACAAGCGTCTTCACTGGTGATGGAGGAGGAGGAGGAGGTGTGGCTTCACGGTGCGGCAGTTACCTTCACAATGTCGTTGATGAGAGAATATTTGAACATCCAGTCCAGAGTGATGCTGTCGTTCTCCAGGATGTCCTGCACACAGTAGACACACAGGGACTGACTGACTGACTGACAGACAGGCAGACAGGCAGACAGACGGACAGACAGACAGACAGACGGACGGACGGACGGACGGACGGACGGACAGACAGATGGGTGGATGGACAGACAGACAGACAGACAGACAGACAGGTGGACAGACAAACAGTCAGACAGACGGACGGACAGACGGGTGGATGGACAGACAGACAGACAGACAGACAGACAGGTGGACAGACAAACAGTCAGACAGACGGACGGACAGACAGACAGGCGGACAGACAGACAGGCGGACAGGCGGACAGACAGACAGGCGGACAGACAGACAGGTGTACCTGCAGGCTTCCTCTGGGGCAGTACTCGGTGATGATGCAGGTGTTGGGAGGGTCGACACAGGCTCCAATGAACCTGGTCAGGTGCTCGTTCTGAAGGTCTCGCATCTATAAATAAGGAAACACACACACATACACAGAGTACCACGCTAGGTTAGCTCAGCCAGCTAAACTCTGCTAATGCTGACAAGCTCCCTCCCGCCCCCTCCTGAATGCAGACAGACAGACAGACAGACGGAAAACTTCCTTTCAACTCACATGTTTGAGTTCAAACAGCACCTTCCTGTTGAGCTCCAGCCGCTTCCTGTTGGTGTATTTAATGGCCACAATGTTTCCCTGTAAGGACACACAACACAACACAACACAACAACACAACAGAACAACAACAAAATCAGGACAAGCCAGACTCACAACTCTGGCTCTGAATCACAATCCTGACACAAAGTGAACAGTGTGAGTGAGTGAGAGGAGAGGAAGGAAATACAAAAGGTCACAACGGTCAGGGGTCAAAGGTCACTGACCTTGTAGTAACCGGTCTTGGCAAAGACCTGCAGATTTCCGTCTCCCGTCATCAGGGAGCCCAGGTTGGAGCCTCTCTGCACACACACACACACATACACACTCAGCACCGTCAATGTGTGTGTGTGTGTGTGTGTGTGTGTGTGTGTGTGTGTGTGTGTGTGTGGGTGTTACCAGTGACAGTGTCAGTCTGCTGCCGCTGCGCAGGACTTTGTCCAGGTTGCTCATCTGCATGTCGTCCCAGGTGATCCTCCACAGCTGAGCCACCAGCTCCTTCTCCAGCTTCATCCTCCTACACACACACACACACACCAGTCAGACGAGGAGCAGGAGGAGGAGGAGGAGGGGAGGGGGAGAGGGACGAAGAGGAGGTGCTGCAGCTCCACCTGTAGATGAAGATGGCCACGGTGAGGACCATCGTGAAGATGAAGAGCAGCATGATGGAGACCATCTGGTGGATGGTGATGGTCTCTGTGGAGGAGAGCGGAGAGAGAGGAGCTCCGTCAGCAGCAGCAGCAGCAGCAGCAGCCACTGGGGGGCGCTCTACTCACTGGCCAGGCACACTGGGTTGTCGTTCCTGAAGCCGCAGAAGGGGACGTCAGGAGGACAGGCTCCTCCCTTCCAGCGCAGCGAGCGGCCCGTCACTGCAGTCAGCTCGTCGTCCAGGGTGTTGTAGTGAAGCACCACCTGCACTTAGCACTTAGCATCTTAGCATCACTAGCATCCTGAGCTGTTAGCTTCCTGACGTGTGTGTGTGTGTGTGTCTGTGGTGTGTGTTCACCTGGAAGGTGTTGTCATCCATCATGTCCCACAGAGAAAACTCCACCTCTCGGTCTCCGTTCTCGTCCAGGTGGAGTTTCCCTGTGACTCCTGGACACACACACACACACACACACACACACACACACACACACACACACACACACACACACACACAGAAAGTTTTCTCAGCGAACGCAGCAGCGCCATATTTCCAAACAAAACCCTGTTGCTGCAGTGACACAACACCGCCACTAGATGGGAGTACTGGTCCAGTCACAGCGCGACTGCAGACAGAGCGGTGCACCTGGGAGTTCCCGAGACCTCCGTCTGGAACCAGGTGACGTGAACACTTGACTGACAGGAAGTAACGTCCTAACCTGTTTCCTCTTTCACTCAGAGTGTTTTTACAGCACAGAGGAGGCGAGAGATGAAGCTCGTTTCAGCCAATTAGTAGCTGGGAGGCGTGTGTGTTCGTGTGTGTGTGTGATCTCTGATCTCGTCTCCATGGAAACGAGCTAATTGGGTCTCAGCAAAGAGCCGAGGGCAGTGATTGGTGAGAGAGGTCACACACCACGGCTGGTATCTCTCTCTCTCCTTCTCTCTCTCTCTCTCTCTCTCACACACACACACACACACACACACACACACACACACACACACCCCCCACTGAGACTGGGCAGTGATGGCATGAGTGGGTGTGGTCTGGTAATGAGTTGACAGTCAGGTGTGTCAGACGTTGACATTTAAAGACGTGTTTACTGGCTACTGAAATGTCAGAGCTGTGGGAGATTATTAACCCCAACACACACACACACACACACACACACACACACACACACACACACACACACACACAGGCACGAGGGCGTCCTCAGTGACCTGTGTGAGTTTAATGCTCCTGGAAGGGAATGCATCACTTTCCATGAAGCTGTGTGTGTGTGTGTGTGTGTGTGTGTGTGTGTGTGTGTGTGTGATCAATATGTGGTTCAAGTTTCCACGGAGCAGCAGAAGCAGCTGGAGATGAAATCTGATCTCAGCAGCAGCTGAAGCTCCGCCCACAAACCCACCAGGTCTGGACATCAGCTCTAATCAAATCACACACACACACACACACACACACACACACACACACACACACACACACACACACACACACACACACAGGTCTGGTGGAGCCAGGTGGCCCCTCCCTCCTCCACAAATCACACTGTATCTGATGTTCAAGGAACCTGGTGGTCACTGAGGAAGCAAGCAGCCAATCACAGAACGCGGGGGGCGGGGGGTTTACCCTGGTCAGCTGACTGCACTCCGCTGTGTGTGTCACCTCATAGGGGGAAACAAATCAGTGTCTCTGAAGTCCCACCAGGGTGTTTAGCTCTTCGAACCACCCAGAACCACCAGGGAAACATGGAGGAAATACAGCTGTTTGATGACTGACTGACTGTTAACATCATTTCTTCAAGGGCCAGATTAGAAAGCTTAACGGGCCACAAATGGCCCCCGGGCCGTAGTTTGCCCACCCCTGCTCTAAACTCACCAAGAACTTGCAGAGCAACCAGTCGGTCGGTCGGACAGACGGTGTGCGAGCGAGCGGCGCCGGTGTTTGTCGTGGCGGAGGCCGAGGTCACGCAGGGCGACGACGGCTCGAGATGGAAGGATGGAGGGAGGGAGGGAGGGAGGGAGGGAGGGAGAGAGAGATGGATGGATGGATGGATGGATGGAAAAACAAAGAGGTGCAGTAGCAGCAGGCTGGAGAGCAGGACAAACACTACAGCTGCACTTCAGCCTGAGTGGCTGCGCTCATGTTTGCCTGCATAGAAGCGAGCTAATGTGGCTAATCTGTTAGCGAGAATGAGAATCTGCTGCTGCTGTTACTACTACTAATACTACTACTACTACTGCTGCTGCTAGTACTACTACTACTACTACTACTGCTACTACTACTACAACTAGTACTACTGCTGCTATTGCTGCTACTACTACTACTACTACTACTGCTGCTACTACTACTACAACTAGTACTACTGCTGCTATTGCTACTACTACTACTACTGCTACTACTGCTGCTATTGCTGCTACTACTACTACTACTACTACTGCTGCTAGTACTACTACAGCTGCTGCTGCTGCTGCTGCTTGGCTGGTTAATGGGGCGCAGCTCCTCTGGCTAAACTAAGCTAAACTAAGCTAAGCTAAACTAAGCTAAGCTCAACTGTAAAACCAAAATTGTGAGCCAGCACAACACCACAACAGTGTCCATTCCAGTGGAAATGTGTTTAAGTTAGCCCAGACACAAGCAAACTACGGCCTGAGGGCCCATAGAGGGCCGGTTAAATGTTTTAATCTGGCCCGCAGAGACTTGAAACTATATTATAATAACCTTGTGGTTTGTTGTGTGGTTTGGGTCAGTCAGTTTGCACAGCGTTGCCCTCTGCAGGACAAAGAGTGGAATGGAAAGTGTTGAAATAGGGAAGAAACTTGGTGACAGGGCTGAAGGTTCATCTGGACACAACTCCTTACACAAGTGACCTTTGCCCTCTCAAAATAAAACACCGCCTCAGCCGTGGCAGAGTGGCGACAGCAGTCTGTTACTCTGTGTGTGTGTGTGTGTGTGTGTGTGTGTGTGTGTGTGTTGCAGAGGCCACAACACAGGAAGCTCCCAGAGTTTGGTGTCATCCATCAAGCGACTGCAGGCTCCGCCCCCCTCTGACACACACAATCCTCCAGCCAGACGAAAAACAAACACCCCCAGGTTCACTGGACACACACACACACACACACACACACACTACACAACCTTGGTCTGTCCACTCAGGTGAAGACAGAGGGTTTTCTCCGCCAACACCAACCACCACCTCTTCTTCTCCTTCATCTTTATCTTCTTCTTCTTCTCCTTCTTCCTTTTCTGTCCCTCGCTCCGCCTGCTGGACCTCTTAGGTTCCTCACATTCTACCAGCAGCAGTGATGTATTGTTTCCTCCAGCCGCTCCCCCCCCACCCCCTTCCCCCTCCCTGTCCTACTCCAGTATCATCCTCTGACCCACGACACAGGGTGCACACACAGCCAGAGGGTTGTGGGATCGATGCCCAGGCCTGCTGCAGGCTCTCCCAGTGTGGGCAGGGTTGGCTCTCTGGCTCCTCCCACAGAAACACAGCAGAACCTCCACAGCCAACCAGAGGCTGGACCAGAAGATGGACGGATAGATGGACGGAAGGATGGATGGATGGAAAGACAGACGGACGGACGGACGGACGGACGGTCATTCTACCACTCTAACAGGAAGTGTAGAAGAGGATGACGGACCGTCGAAGGTGCGGTTCCGCATCCTGCTGGTGACGTTCCTCCCTGGGGGTCGGCCGCCTCCGCTCAGCGCCATGCTTTCGTTCAGGGCCTGGCTGTAGAGTAGCACGCTGTCGTAGAAGCCCGCAGCGATGATGTTCATCTGGAGGGCAGAAGCAGGAAGCAGGAAGCAGGAAGCAGGAAGCAGAAAACAGAAAACAGGAAGCGTCAAGCGTCAAAGATCACAGCTGACTGGAGACCAACGCTGGAACAGCCGCAAAGTTCCAGGAACTTAGCATTAGCAGCCCCGCTAATGCTAATACTAATGCTAATGCCAACTGTGCCTGTTGCTGGCGATGGCTAACATTGGCATTGTTAGCCATCACCAGCACAAGAACAACAACAACAACAACAACAGCTGTTATTTGTCGGTTCTAGTGGGGTCTTGTTTTACATCTGCAGGCAAAGCAAGTCACATGACCGTGTGTGTGTTTGTTTGTTGTTGTTTTCTTTTGGGGGGGTTGATGGATGGAGGGTGATGGGTGGGGAGGGCGGAGCGAGCAGCACGTTCACAGGCCTGGTGATTCATTTCCATGTGGCTCCTGATGCTTTTGATGGATCCTGTTTCTCCACATGGATGAGATTAACGCTATCGTGTGTGTGTGTGTGTGTGTAAATCACATTACGTGTCCTCCTGCCCCTGATGGACCCTCCCCCGCTCCTCCGCCCCCCGAGGGTGACGCAGGCTGGAGGAGGTTCGTCCCCCCTGGGACACTGTGAGTGTTTGCAGCAGCAGCTGAACCAGACGACCCGCTGCTGATTAGATCCTGCTGTGGTCCCACCCCCCACCGCCACCTCCACCGCCATCACCGCCAATCCCACCTCCACCACCACCCATCACCCGACATCATGATCACCAGCCCCCACCCCCACCGACGCCTCCACCTCCACCCCCACCACCCACCCACTTTGCAAATAACGATATCAATAAACAAAATAACACAACTACACGAAAACTGTTTTGGGCATGTGACAGTGGCCATGTGACCTGATCATGTGACTGACCAGAGAGTGGTCGGCGGTGTAGTTGAACATCTGGTGGGCGTCTGCCTTCAGCTGCTGGACGAACTGGGCGTACTGGTGGTTGTGCGGCTCTCGGTACGTCAGGATCTTCACGCTCTGCCGTGAACAGGAAGTGGAAGAAGAAGAGGCTGCTGTGAGGTTAAAACGGCCGACGCGGCGCCCCCGGTGTTGGAGGTGGTGAGACGCACCTGGAAGGCCTCCCTGGCCACGGGGTCGTCCTGGTCACCGCGGGCCCAGGGCTGGCCCCGCCCGCCGGCCCCGCCCAGGCTGACCCCGAACACGTCCACGTAGAGGAAGACGTACTCGTGGTGCGGGACGTCCTCCCGGCGGAACTGGATCATCAACTTCCTGAAGGTGTCGGGCGAGCAGCACACAAACACGACTGGGCCGGGGGTGGGGGCGGGCAAGGAAAGACGAGACAGGAAGTGGTTTCAGTCAGTGGCCCGACAGCAGGGAGTGATGAAGGGCGTCGTCAGGCGTCGCAATGCTTGCTAAGCTAATGGACGCTACAGCTTTGTTTTAGACCAGGGTGAGAGCGGATAAATATAAATATAGTGCAGAGCAACTTTGGCCCGCAGGCCAGGAGTTTGACAGCTGTGGTTCGGACCAGGTGTGGGTAAACTACGGCCATATGCGGCCCGTTATGCTTTCTAACCCGGCCCTTCAAGTCGAACTTCAGTCAGTCAGTGCAGTCACCGAACAGCTGCATCTCCTCCATGTTTGCAGTGTTTACAGAGTCATGTCAATAAAGAGCTCAACACCCTGGTGGTCCAGGGGTGGTTCTGGATGGTTCTAGAGCAGGGGTGTCAAACTCATTTTGGTTCACGGGCCACACCGAGGAAAATCTCTTCCCCAGTGGGCCGGACCGCTAACATCATGGTACGGTGATAATAACGTGTGATGTTTTTGTCACAATGACTTGGTATGACTCAAGCCACAGATCAATACCAGCAAACAAAACCCAGAGGCGTGTGTTACTGCTACACAACAGCGCAATAGCATCTTCCACAGCTAGCGTGTGTTCCCCACAGCTGCTCCGTTCTGCCAGGGCAGCGTTCCCAGCCAGATCTTCAGGGAGGTGTTCCTGGGAATGTTGTGCTACAGGCTGAAATAGTTTGGGAACCCCTGGCTTCTATAGATTCCACATGGAAACACACATCTGCTGTGTGTTTCTCAGACGTTGAGAAGGTTTGATTTGATTTGATTCTTTTTATTTCTGTCCTCCTCCCACATCAGGAAGCCTCCGGAGACCTGAGGACATTCCTCTGGTTGGCTCTTCCTGTCCCACTGCCTCCATTGTCTCAGGCGGTAATGACCACTGGGCAGGAAGTGGAGCCGCAGGAGCCCATTCGGGATAGAAAGCTGCTTCTGACTGACACCAATCTGCTGCTGCTGCTGCAAAGGGCCAAACAGCGGCGGCGGCTTCAATCGATAGTCCGACTTTCAACACGGCGTCGGCTTTCAACTGCCAGCCGGTGACAGGAAATCTGCTGCTGATGGAGCAGGATGAAGAACTGCGTCAGGTCCACTGGGTGCCAGAGGTCAGAGTGCAGACACCACCCTGAACCCAGGAGGTGCAACTGAGCAGTAGGGGCAGTGTGGCACACAAGGCCCGCCAGCAACAGCACGGGGTTGGAGATAAAAGGGTCCGCTTCGCAAATGGACCTTCTCCTTCTTCTTCTTCTCCTTCTTCTTCTTCTGACCGCTGTCACACTCACAGGCTGGTTTCATTGCAGTTAGCATCAGCTATTTTGTTACTAGCCATATTTCTCATGTTTTGAGGTTTCCAGGGGGTCTCATGGGTTGATCGGAGGGGTGCAGTCCCTCCTGCTCCCCCAGGACTGGTCTGACTGGTCTGACTGGTCTCATGTCCTGGTGCTTTCACTCAGCGGTTCCCAAACCTTGTTCAGACCGGTTTAAGGTTTGTTTTCATTCATTTAGCTAGCTATATATATACATATATATATATGCATATACATATGTATACTGTACATATATGCACATATTTTTTATTGTTGCTAATGACCACTAAAATGTCTTTCTGATCACCCTGTCTAATATTCAATTGTTTAAAAACATGCATGTTCATGTTCAATTTACATTCATTCATCTTCTATACCCGCTAATTCCTATTCAGGGTGCCGGGGGTCTGCTGGAGCCCCTCCCAGCTGTGTTAGGGCGGAGGCAGGCCGACACCCTGGACAAGTGGCCACTTCGTCGCAGGTTCAATTTACATTGGTATCGAATAACAGTCGCACTCATTTCTCAAAGTAAAACATCGTTCTGACTCACATCTTCAAATAAATCAAATGGAATTAATGTGACTTATTTACTCTTTCTGTGCGGGCCGGAACCAAATGACTCGTTACCGTTACCGGTCCGCGGCCCGGGGGTTGAGGACCGCTGCTGTAACACGAGCGGCTCCTCGGAAGCTTCGTCTATCGACCAGCGTCTGGAACATCGTGAGCCTCACTGAAGCATCGAGCCGCCGAAAATGAGATCAGAGTCACAGCAGGAGCAGCTGGAGGACACATCACAGCACCTTCACTAGCATCGATCTACTGAACACACACACACACACACACACACACACACACACACACACACACACACACACACACACACAGTCTGTCCGTCAGTACATCTTCATCCTCCCTCCTGGACTCCAGTGGAGCAGCCGTCAATGCTCCAGACCTCATTGAGCCCTGTGTTTACAGCCTCCCGCTGAGGCTCCACGCACACGGCGAGGCCACAACCGGTGTAGCCAACTGAACCCTTTGTGACATCACTGGGGACTGTGGGGCTGGATGGAGGTTGGCGGTTTGTTGGGAACAAGCAGAACCTTCTCCAGAACCATCAGCTCCTCAGAGCAGCCCAGCGTGAAGGAAGGAGGCCTCCTCTCGCATTCCAGCAGAGTAATCTATAACCAGAGCCAGATGGACTGGAGGAGGAGGAGGCGGAGGAGGAGGAGGAGGGAGAGGAGGAGGAGGAGGAGGAAGAGGAGGGGGAGGAGGAGGAGGAGAGGAGGAAGAGGAGGAGGAGGAGAGGAGGGGGAGGAGGAGGAGGAGGAGGAGGAGAGGAGGAAGAGGAGGGGGAGGAGGAGGAGGAGGGAGAGGAGGAGGAGGAGGAGGAAGAGGAGGGGGAGGAGGAGGAGGAGGAGGAGGAGGAGGAGGAGGAGAGGAGGAAGAGGAGGGAGAGGAGGAGGAGGGAGAGGAGGAGGAGGAGGAGGGAGAGGAGGGAGAGGAGGAGGAGGAAGAGGAGAGGAGGATAGGAGGGGGAGGAGGAGGAGGAGAGGAGGGAGAGGAGGGAGAGGAGGAGGAAGAGGAGAGGGAGGGAGAGGAGGAGGAGGAGGGAGAGGAGGAGGAGAGGAGGGAAGGAGGAGGACGAGGGGGAGGAGGAGAGGAGGGAAGGAGGAGGAGGAGGAGGAGGAGGACAAGGGGGAGGAGGGAGAGGAGGAGGAAGAGGAGGAGGAGGGAGAGGAGGAGGAGGAGGAGGAGGACGAGGGGGAGGAGGGAGAGGAGGGGGAGGAGGGAGAGGAGGAGGGGATGGTGGCAGCACGGCCTTGTGGGAAAAAGAAGTGTTCAGGACGACTGAGTGACCACAGAGGTGAGTTCCCCAGGACCGGGTCGGGACCGTCGAACCGCAGCCAGTCTAGTCTCGTCCAGCAGATCCTCTGCTGCCTCCTATAGCCACCTATAGCGCCCCCTTGGGACGGAAACACAACACCAACTCCAAGTTGTCCTTGATTCTCACTGGAGGATTTTATGAAAGCAAAAAAAAAAAATCCATAATTCAGCAGACACGGCAGGAACCCTCCTTCATTATTCACACACACACACACACACACACACGCACACACGCAGACACACACATTTACATGCTGCCAAACATGTAACACAACCGTCTCTTCGTCCAGAGGCCCAGCAGGAAGGCTCTCGTTTGTTCACCATGTCAGGTCTTCATCATAAATCATGCATTTCGAGGGAAAGAAGGTTCTGTTTCAGAGGAACCTTCTGATGAGCACCTCCAGCTGGTGCCACTGCGCAGAGGAGACAAGTCTTCAGCCGCTCCTCCCCAATCTGTCCCGATGACCAACTGATCAGCTCCCAACCAACAAACCTGCGGCTGCTGGACCCTGATTTAGACTCTTCTGATTGGTCAGCGAATCTGTGTGGAATCACTGGAGGTGGTTTTCAATTACAGCAGCCGTGTTTCCATCAGCCCTCGAACTGCTGCCAAACCTAAACATGGCCATAACAACACCTGGTGGTGGGAGCAGCTCCACCTGGAAGAACCTCTCCAACACGGCTCAAAGGTTCTGGGCGCTCTCATGAGGAGGGTTTTCCACAACCCTTTGTTCACACGGACCAGTCAGCGGACGTGACGTACGGGGGTCACGTGACCAGTTCACTTCCAATCGCTGCTCCAAAGACACCAACTGTTTTGTACCTCCATGCTCCTCACAGTGGGGGGTCTGGCGGGAGGCGATATGAGCAGAATTACGGCTGATGATCTTCACGCCATTCAATGGAAACACCTGCAAATGGCAACGGTGCTCTTTTGAAATTTTTTAGAAAAATCGCTTTTATTTTGCGAAAGATCGTCATGGAAACGCGGCTGGCGACACAAAGAGCAGAAACCTCAGCACTCACGGTGTTTCCTCCCACAACGGTGAAACCACGCTATTATTCCGCCGCTTCCACGGCTTATTTCCCCGCCAGAGGCCAGAAACAGAAATGTGTTTTCTTCTTCTGCCAGGAGTTTGATTAATACCTGAGAGACCTGCAGAAGGTCTGCTGTCCGCCAGCGGCCGGGCGAGAGCTTGGTTTCCAGGGGAGCACAGAGCCGTCAGCTCGCACAGCTGAGATCCTGGCTGCTGGATTTCATTATTCATACATGCGGGAGAGGCACGGCGGCTCCAGATGGTCCAGATGGTCCAGCAGCTCCGTGTTAGGACTCTGACGCTGAGCATTTCCTGACCGCTGCAGGTTCTCACTGATGTTCCAGGTTCTCAGTCATGGTGCAGGTCCTCAGTGACGTTCCAGGTTGTTCACCACAGAAACAGCAGAAGCAGCAGCAGGTGAGCGTCACATCATCAGCCATCTGAGAAGGTGAAAGAAGGTCCAAGGATCCGACTTCCTGACCACGGACGGATTTAGCAGCAGGTGGACGTATGAAGGTGTGCGCTGAGAACATCCTCCTCTCACATCCAACCCGAGGAGCTCCAGTCTAGATGGTTTACAGCTGACCTGACCCGACCTGACCCGACCTGACCTCTGCTGGTGGACCTGCTGAGTGACACTCACTCTGTCAACCTCTGGGTGTCTGAGCTTCTGGGACCACTGTGGACCAGTGTGGCTCCACCAGCAGGCGTGTTCTGAACTCCATCTACCTGCAGCACCTGAAACATCAGCTGATTGCTGCTGCTGTCACGTGATTGGCCCCTTCGACATTGGCATGAATATCAAAAACAAAGGTTCAAAGAGTTCCTCCCTGGTCTGTGTGAAGGAACCTGAGGTGGTTACAGGTTTCCACCCACCTGGTCAGCAGAGGCTGTGATTGGATGGGAGCTCCTGTGCTTAGAAACCTGCTGGACTAGTGTGTGTGTGTGTGTGTGTGTGTGTGTGTGTGTGTGTGTGTGTGTGTGTGTGTGTGAGTGGAGAGAATGTTTTCTTTCTTCTGACGCAGTGCTGCACCGCATTACGGAGACAAAAGGCAGAGACGGCCGGTAAAATTAGCCCGCTGTTTGTCAGGAAATACCTCCACATCTGATAGGCCGCCCACCATGTCCATATAAGGCAGCGGCGGGTCCGTGACCTCTGTTAATGAATGGCCTGTCGGGAGGTTTTGACGGCCGTGTGGGAACCGCCGAGCGCCTTCTCCTGTTTGTTTGCCCCGCCCCCCCCCCATCGGATAGAGGAACCGGCCAGCCCACTTTATGGCTCCCAGTGCAGAACCCGGCCGGAGCCGATTTATTGCTGCGTGCACAGACCACTTCCAGGGCCGCTTCCACCTTTAAAGCCAACCTGCCCTGGATGAATCATTTCTCACGTTGGGTTAAACATCAACTCGTCACACGCTGGAAAAGTGAGCAGCGCCGGCCGCCGTCCAGGACACTTCCTCCTCAGCCGGGCCGCTCCGTCCGTCCTGGTGGTGGCGCTCTGACTCGCCCCTGGCTCGGACTCTGGTCAATGGGTATGAAGAGTCCAGAGGGACACGAAGGATGGTAACGGCGCAGCCTTGGAATGGACTAACAGCAGGGCGCATTTGGAGCGTCCTTCTGACTATTGGGAAGTGGGAGGAGCCTTCACGCAGTGCGATGACGCAACTTCCTTTCAAACGTAGCCTTGGAAGGACGCAGAGCCTGGACTGAGACACAGCCACTGACTCATCCTCTGATGAAGTGTGCGTTGGGTGGTGTGGCGCTCTGATAATGAAGGTGCATTCAGACATCTGACTGGTGCACGCTTCAGGAGGAGGGTGCACCGTACCAGGACTTCAACAAAAATGGAAGGAATTTTATCTGTACGACCTAAAAATTCTGCTCTCCTGTGTAATTTGCCCGTCTGGTCCAAAAAAAGACGGAACAATATTTAAAAAAAATCCCTCAGCCGCTGCGATGGCTGCGTCAGCTCGTAACAACCGGCGCTTTGATGGCATCCAGCCCGGAGTTTACGAGGCTCGGCGCTCCACTGACCTTTGACCCTCTCCAAACGCTGCGCTGTTATCAACAGCCAGCTGAGAGCGACGTTGCACAATCACAGAGCTGCACACAAACGACACTCAAAACAAAATCTCAGCGAACAGTTACACACTGCTCCCCGCGTTGGCTAGCCCCAACTCTCACCCCGCCCCCGCCCCCCGGTGGCTGGCTGCAGTATCGCACCAGAGCCGAAGCACGACGAGATGAGCGACGCCCTCAGGGCTCCAGACTGTTGCTAAACAGTCCCAGTAAACTGTCCATCTACTCACACGTGACACCGGTAAATTTGCTCCACCCCCTTTTTTATCAGCTAAAAAAGCATTTTGTTGCTGACAAACCTCTGATCTGTTGTGGAAATTTAAAACAATGTACTTTCTGTATTTACTGCCAAGTATTTATCTGGAACACAATGAAAATGAGAGGAAACGTGAACTTTACGTTTACTTTGCATTTACAGTGCACCCCTCGACCAGGCGTGGCCAAACTGCGGCCTGGGGGCCATATGCAGCCCGTGGCCCGCGGAACTTGTTAGCGTAATGCTAGCCAAGGCCGAGCTGCACTTCCTGTGGCGTTAAAAGGATGCTTAATGGAACCCATTCACTTGTGATTAATAGCCAGTTTGTTTTTCCCCAAAGGGGGGCCTCTCTACAGCACCTGGTTACCACCCTCCGCCACCACCACCCTCCGCCTCCACCACCCTCCACCACCACCCACCCTCCGCCACCACAACTCACTGCGGGCCTCGGTCTGGATCTCGTACAGGATCTGGGAGTAGTTGACGGGCTGCTGGTTGTCCTCGAATATTCGGATCGCGGTGGAGACGTTGAAGTTGCCCAGCTCCATGTACAGACCCTCCACCGCAAAGTACCACGGCCGGTCGTCCGACTTCTTGTCGCTGAAGATGAGCATGACGTGATCCCGCCAGCCGAACTCCTGGCAGATCCGCAGAGCGAAGCGGCCCAGCTTCTTGTGGGTGGGGCCCGTGTTGGTGAGGGAGGTGTAGGTGGTGCCGTAGAAGGCCACGGCGGCGGCCCCGGCCGTCACCATGGGGATGTCCCAGTGGGTGGTGAAGAGGCCGACGGGCGAGGAGGCGTAGGAGCAGCCGGGCCCGATGAAGGCCCAGGGGTTGTGGTCCAGCTTGAGGTCCACGGCCATGAGGGAGGCGATCGACTCGGAGCAGATGCCGCCCTTGTCCTCGCTGCTCTTGTAGACGTAGGTGAGGTGGTGGTCGGGCAGGAGGGCGGGGTCGTCGTTGACGGCGCGGATGGCCCGCTCGATGGCGGGGCCTACGCGAGGCCACGCCCAAGGGTAGTCGGTGTTGCTCTCCGGCAGGATGACGGCCAGGGTGACGTTCTGCTGCTGAGGCCGGCCTTCCGGGCGGGCCTGGCGCCACAGGCCACCGGCGCCCACGTCCACTAGCGGCAGCAGCAGCGGCAGCAGCAGGAGGACGGCGCCCTGCCCCCTACAGGCCATCCTGTCCCAGCAGGTCGTCGGCTCCACCGTTGTTAATCCCTGTTGGCTGCAAAACACACACACAGGAGACTACTGTAGTGTCGTAGTCCAGACGGCACCGACCGAGACCAAGACCTTATCGAGACTAGAGAGCATCGGGATGGAGACCAGACCAAGACTGCATGCAGACATCAAAGAAAAATAACAAGAAAACAGAAAAAAATGACCAGAATCTTTTTTTAAATTCCAGTTTGCTTCTAAATGGAACAGCAACGTCTCTTCTCATCAAGGTGTCGTTAAAATATTTCCTCGGGCATTTTTGCTGCTTTGCCAACTATTTTCAACCATTTTCAAAAAAGCAACTTTGCTTGGTAAAATTCAAAAATAAAGGAACTAGGAATAAGGGGGCAGGGCGTCACCAGCAGACTGCGTCACTCTTCTTCTTCATTGTGTCTGAGAGGAAATGTGAGTTGAGAGATGGATGAAAATTTGTGTTGCCAAAAGCAAAAAAAGAAGTTAAAAGATGTATTTCTTTTAAAGGTACATTGCTTTTTTAAACGTAAGCAATGTACTCACTGCCTATGTTATGTTCAAAAAAAAAAATCATGTGTGCAATTATAATTGGGAGTTACGTGTGTAATTGAAAAAAAGGGAAAAGAGCCATGCATGTGCTCAAGTGTATGTGTATGCGTGTGTATGCATGTTTATTGTGTAGCTTAAGATGAATAGTAGGCGGGCATTAATAAGCTTTGCTTCTGCCTGAGCCTTTTTCAGTCAAATTGTGAAATTATTTTTCTTTCCCTTCTGCTGTTTTGAAGTGTATATTGGCTGCGACCGAAAGAAACTAAACTAAACTCTGCTGTCGCCTTCATCGTCTGCCCCCCCCCCCACTAGAGTGCATGGCCGTCAAGGCGGCGAGGGCGAGGGGGAGGGAGGCTGTAGGAGAAAAACTCCCCACAGCCATTTTACTCGGCCGCTGCCATCCTAGAAGAAGAAATAAAGCTCCCACGGGGGAAACCCTGCACTGGAGAGCCCAGGTGATGCAGGTCATGATGCTGAGCGCCCCGTCCAGCCCAACATTCATTCAAAAATTCAAAAACCGTGCTTGACTGGGGACCAGTTTCAGTCTCAGAGCAAAGAACTGGTCGGTTTCCCCGTTCTTCCAAACACACACACACACACACACACATACTCGTTTATCTGGCCTAGTGGGGACAGTGGACATAGAGGTGCCTGCTGAGGACCACCCTTTCCAAAAGAGGTACAGGCATGGTTCCAAGTCCAACACACACACACACACACACACACACACACACACACACACACACGCTTTCACTTCAGCACGTGTTTCAAATGAACTTTAATCAGCGGTGACATGATAAACACATTGACACACACTTTATGATGCAACAGAACAGAAAACTAACATGTACATATTGATAAAGACAATAACTGGGATTATTTTTTATTTTAATTATTATTATTATTATTTTTTGATATTGATTGATATTTAGCCTCGAGCCAATAGGGCACATAAGGTGGATTTATTCCAGGGGTAAATATCCAGTAGCCTCCATATGGGGACATTAGGCTGGAAGCAGCTGGCTAATGGACAGCCAGGGCGGCTTTAAAAGCTCTCCGTCCCGGCGGACACCCGCACCACCGCGGTCAATAAATCTACCGGAGCCTTCTCTCTCTCACTCACTGACAAAAACAGCGACTTTCCCGGCGTTACCTGCGCGGCTCTCCCGCTCCATCCTGCGGTGGTCGACAACTTGGGAAGCAGCTCAACTAGCAGCAGCAGAAGAAGAAGAAGAAGAAGAAGAAGCCCCCGAAAACATCCCGCCCTCCACGCGAGGGTCCTGGATTCTGGTCTCTTCTCACCGCTGGACCGCTTCGGGAGGCGGTTCGAGTGTTGGAGATTCTGGGAAACTTTATAGTTGGTCCGGAGGGAGGGGAGCGACTCCACCATCAGCACCTGTCGGCACCGCTTCTCAGCCCTCCTTGGTCCTGGAGCCTCCTCAGCGAGGCTGGTCCGACCGGGACGTCGAACCAGCGCCGGTCCCGGTTCACTTCGGGTCGACTTTAAGAAAGAGAAAGAAAAAAAAGATTCCGGACGGGTTTGAGTCCTTCTCAGGAGGTCCAGTGTTGCAAAATCTTCAAACCTTCTCAGGAGGAAACGAATAATGTGCTGGGCGAGAGAGAGAGAGAGAGAGAGAGAGAGAGAGAGAGAGAGAGAGAGAGAGAGAGAGAGAGAGAGAGCGCTGTACGCCCGAGCACCGACGGCCACGTTGTGTGTGTGCGTGTGTGTGCGTGTGCGTGTGCGTGTGTGTGTGTTGGGGAGGGACTGAGGAAGGAAGAGTGAGGAGGGAGGGGACGGACAGGAAAGAGAGAGGGAGAGGGAGAGGGAGGGAGGGAATCATCACAACACCAACCTTTATTTGTTTTTTTTAACCTTTTTTTTTTTTTTTTTCTATCAGAAGCACAAAGTGACCCAGGAGGCCCAGAAGGGGGCGCTATAAGAGTGAAGACAGATCCCTGCAATCACGTGAGCAGGGGAATGAAGGCACGAGGAGCGAGAGGAACACACGTGTGGACCTCTCAGAGGTCAACCAAAGGAAACCAGGCGGCCTCTGCCGCTGGACTCAGGATGAAGATGAAAAGCTGCTTGTGCGACACCGTTTGGTGGAAACCTGTAACTGCACAGAGCTGACTCTTTGAATTACTATGAAATTCACCTGATATCATTCAAAACAGCTCCCTCAGGTTCAGTTTATTATTATTATTATTATTATTATTATTCGTTGTTGCTGTTGCTGTATATTTCAATGGATGCACAGGAATGGAGAACTCGTGATGACATGTCTGGGCTTCCTGCCCTCCAACGTAAATGTAAACCTCGAAAAGAGCGCCCCCTGGAGTAGAAAGGAGCAATGGAGAACAATGGCCATCCATAGTGGGCTGGATGGACGAAAACACAGAGGAGCGGCGCCACCTGCAGGAGGTTCTGTTGTGACGTCATCGATTATGTCAATTACGTAAATATGTTGACGCGAACAATGTGTTGAGGCGTCGGACCGAACCAAACACGGCGGCGGCACGTGGCGGTGGTGGCACGAGGGACTCCTCAGAGCTACAACAACCAAAGAAATCATGCAGTCATCCATCGATGGCACGGGCATTTCTCATTACGTTGTACATTGTAGTCATGTGTGCACAGTTCTCATTCCTCGAATTTAGCGATTCAATTTTCTCTGATCGAATTGCTATATTAATCAAATCATCGGAAAATAATGAGAAATCGCTAATCGGAAAAATAATCACTTGGGTCATTGAAAAATTAATTGAATAAAAAAATTGCTCGATTAATCGTTTAAAAAAAAAAAAAAAACAGTGTTTTTGGTCGGCGCTAGAGCGCCACCATGGCTCAGAGCGAGCTCAGCCAAGCGCTGCAGGGCGGCGGGACGTCCCGTTGGGACCCTTTGCCCTCGTCAGGACCCTGGGTGTTTTACTGCTGCTTATCTCCTGTGGTTATCTGAAGCCTTTCACAGCCTGGCAGGGTGGACAGGAAGAGAGGACGACTGGAAGGACGAGCATGATTTCAGCCCCATTATGTTTGTCATGCAGCTCATTACATAACAGGCTGGTGACACAAAGACCCTCTTTGGATGAAAACAACAACAACCAAAAAAAAGAAGCGGAGATGTGACGAATATTTCTGTGAAATCAGCGCAGTACAAATACTGGTAGGACTGGAGAAGAAGAAGAAGATTCTGAGAAGAACGTCTGAGAAAGTGAGCAGGACCTCTGCCTCAATCATCATCAGCAGCATCCTGCAGACACAACATCATAAGGAACCTTTGTGTCCCTCAAAAACCAGCAACTCTGATTGGTTCTCCTTCTGGAGTCGTTCTCAGGAGATGAAGACCTGCAGAAGGACCCGAGTGATCCCCAGAACATCCAGTTAGTCGTCACCATTGACAACCCAGAGGGCACCCAGCAGGGACCTGTCAGGACTCTTTAACCTTCTGAGGCCCCCTGGTGGGCAAAGGGGAGAACGGCTCTCTCTTTTTCACTCCAGCCAGTCGCTGTCATTAGGACGGAAAACCAACACACACAAATACGTTGTTGAATATTTGCAGAGGTTTCTTGATTCACTGGGTGTTAAATCGTAGTTGTCTGCATTGCACACACACACACACACACACACACACACACACACACACACACACACACACACACACACACACACACACACACACAGCAGTAGCACGGCTGCAGCTGACATTTCAGGGTTTCATTATCATACTTCCAAGGTGGTGGTGGTAGTGACACCTCCCTCTCACCAGGCCAGCAGGGGTAATTAGTCCGACCACACACACACACACACACACACACACACACACACACACACACACACACACACACACACACAGTGTGAGACCAGACAGAATGTCACAGCCTCATTATTACTGAGAGGATCATAAAGAGGAAAAGGCAGGTCTTCATCAGCGTCGTCATCATCATCATCATCATCATCATCATCCAATCAAACTGAAGACCTTCAAGACTCTGCTGTTCACGACAGTCTTCACATCATCGTTGAAATGATCATTTGCACACACTGGTTTTCATCTGGTGCTTTTATTGAGCTCTCACTCTCTCACTCTGCCGAGTCCCAAACCACTGAAGCAACCTCAGATTCCCAGAGACAAAGAAACAAATAGCTGAAGACCTGGGAGCAGGTTCTTCAGCACGTGGCATCAGGTTAAAAGGTTAAAACTGCCTTTTGTTGAAATCAGCTGAGAGAGAGAGAGAGAGCGAGCGAAAGAGAGAGAGAGAGAGAGAGAGAGAGAGAAGGCCACAATGTGAGGGTAGGTGAGGGAGCAGCTCGCCCCCTGTTGGAGACGAGTCACAGCGTCTCAGGGCCCCTACACTCAGGCTGTGTCTCAGTCCAGGCTCTGCATCCTTCCAAGGCTGCGTTGGAAAGGAAGTTGGGTCATAGCACTGCGTGAAGGCTCCTCCCACTTCCCAAAAGTCAGAAGGACGCTCCAAATGCGTACTGGGAATGCGTCCTACTGTTAGCCCATTCCAAGGCTGCACCGCTACTATCCTTCACCTCCTTCTGTATCCCAGGATGCTTTGCCTGCTGCTGCAAAGCATCCTGGGAAGTCGGCTGAAATTAGCGCCATCTACTGGCAAAGACACCACGTATAAATTGAAGTATTGAAATTTCACATCAAGTATTCAGTTTTTAACGCAGGGTTTTTACTGATTTGAACATCCAACGCCATCGTTAGATGGTGAACCAGTGGTTAGCTTGATGCTATGAAAACGTCACTTCCTGGGTTGGCCAGTAGGAAGGAACGGCGGTGACGCAACCAGGAAATACGCCCAAGGCTAGACCGTCCCATATGGTTACCAGGGGGGCGGGTTTGGGTCGGTCCTTCTGGGCCGGGTCCTTGGGAGGACGCTGCCTTCAGACGGAGGACATGACATTCGAAGGATGCAGACCCTGGATTTAGACACAGCACTGGTGTCGTGACCGGCACCGCCATACTAACCATGAATGTCTCTCTGTGATTGGACGAGACTGAATCATAATCAACGTCAAAACTCTTTGATTAAGCTGAAAATCAAGATGTGAAGGGAAAGGAGACGCCACGTGACGGCCAATCCTGGCTGACGACAGCGTCTGTTGCTGGGCAGATTTCGGCTGCTGGTGACGCCAGGATCTACATCTCATCGGCGTGAGTCTTTTGGGCGCTGTCGAGGTTCCCCGACCTGAGGCCCGGCAGCTCCGTCTGCCTGGCAACAGGAGCCGAGCCGTTCTCTGATTGGCTCTCTTCCTGAAACGTCCCGTTAACGCCGAGGTTTCGCACAGCTGCGTCCGCCGGCTCCGGGGGCAGCCCCGCCTTGTCCAGAGGCTCCGATTGGCCGTTGTCAGAGGGCGACGGTGCCGACTCTGACTGCAGCGCCTCCTGCTGGGTGGAGGCGGCAGTGTCTGTCAGGATGTTTCTGGAAATGACTGAGGAACAACAAGAGAAGGAGGCTGTCAGCGTCTGATTGGCAGAGACCCTCCGGACTGTGAGTCATGTGACAGAGGGAGAGTCAGCTGACCTCCTGTCGGCCTGTAGTCGTCGCTGTCAGCTGAGCTCCTGCGGAACGGACTGAAACTGGGCATGATGATCAGACTGAGGGAGACCAGGATGATCTGAGACACACACACACACACACACACACACACACACACACACACACACACACACACACACACACACACCTTTTTTGTCTGCACAGCGGCGCCACCACGTGTCATAGAACAACATGACACCATGTGGTGTCAGTAAGAGTTTGAAGAGCCTGGATCCAGATCCAGGTGAGCAGACACAGGCCACTCACCAGTAGGCAGGTACTGGTCTGGGCTCCTTTACTGGCCGTCTGTTTGACCAGCGACTGCAGTCGCCGCAGCTGAGCCAATAGGGACCTGCGCACATCAAATCAGCCAATCAGAACATCACACATCAACAACAGGAGGAGGAGGAGGAGGAGGTGCAATGAGACATTAGGGAGGTAACGGCGCCCTCTGCTGCTGCCGAGTCGTACATGTTGCGTTTCTCCAGCTGCTCCACCGTCCGCTGCAGCTCCTTGTTCTGAGCCGAGCACGCCGCTGCCCTGTGCGCACACACACACACACACACACACACACACACACACACACACACAGGACCAGTGTGAACTGGGTTTTGTTGGGACTTCTAACATTGTGTGTGTGTGTGTGTGTGTGTGTGTGTGTGTGTGTGTGTTTGTGTGTGTGTGTGTGTGGTAGGGATAGGCGATATGGACTAAGAATTTTAGCACGATAATTTCTGGCATTTATTGCGATAACAATAAAAGTGACAATAAAAAATGTAAAACAATTGAACTCCATCTTTTGGGATTTTTTTTTGATACTTCACTTGAAAAAAAAAAAAAACGCGTTTACGTAAAGCCGTATTTTTTTAAAAAAAAAAATATATTTTTTAAAAAGTCCCGTTTGCGCGGATACGCTGGAAACGGCTGGAAACGATGTAGTACCTATGCCCAGCCTGGTGTGGCGCCGCAAGTTTACTCCCTGAAGGCAGAAGAAGAAGAAGAAGGAGAAGAAGAAGAACGCCTGAAGCAGCGGCTCGCTAACAACATTAGCGCCACGGAGAACAGAAAGAGAGATCGCTCTTGAAAAGACGCTGTGGATAAACGACAGAGTTCAACGTCTGCTTGGAGTTCCTTTACAACACAAAGCCTGAAAAGGTTCCACGCTAAGATCGACTCAGAGTCCTGCCAGCAAAAGTTCGCTCACATGTTTGCGCTTCCTGCCTCGACATCCCGGTGCGCCCACCCAAAAGAAAATAAATAAAAAGTTAAACAGGATGTTTGCAAATCGTTTCCGCTGTGTTTATTTTCACTTTGCACACAATGCACGATGGACTCTGGAGCACGGTGGCTACGCTATCGGGCACGGCGGCTACGCTATCGAGCACGGTGGCTACGAGAGTTTTACCGCGACGTGACATATTCTTCCCACGGTAAAAAAAATTTTTTTTTGACGTGATCGCAAACGCAGATATATGGCCCATCCCCAGTCCGTGGGCGGTACCTGCTCTCCAGCCCGTCAATGTACTCTTTCCTCCTGCGCCGGCTGTCCTGGGCCGACTGCTTGTTACGGATCTTCCTGCGAACTCTCTTCAGGATCTTCTCCTCAGCCTGGAACACAACACCACACAACACAACACAACACAACACAACCACCTGTTAGCGCACCGGGTTTCCCTCCTCCTGACAACGGGGAGGAGGAGGAGGAAGAGGAGGAGGAGAGGAGGTGCACCTTGGTCAGAGGGAGGTTGTTGGGCAGGGACACGCCTTCCTGACTCAGCAGCTTCTGCTCCTCCTCCGTCAGCTGGAGGTCTGGGCGGAGCTGCAGCAGAAGGAGAAGAGTCAGCTGCTGGCCAATGAGAGAGAAGCCCGCAGCGGCGTGTCTCACCAGGTCGCTGTAGGGGCTGGGCGGGGCCAGCACGGGCAGCTCGCTGACCACGCACGAGTCTGCAAACAACATCTGGTGGCTCCACTCGTCTGCAAGGAAGAGACACGACGTCAAGCAAGGCCCCCCCGGGGGTCCGGCTAGCAGCCGTAGAGCACGTCGCACTTTACACCATGCCGCTGTAACTCCCATGATGCATCAGGAAGCATCAGCCGATCAAAAGGAGCTGTGATGTCATGCTGGGAATATAAAAATGTTTTTGTTCATCATTTCTTTGAAAGACTAAAAGACCATGACGATTATTTATTATTGTACTGTCATCTGATGGGGACAATGATTTCTGGGGCCCAATGCCATTTTCTTTTGCTGTAGTACCTCGAGTGGCCACTGGAAAAGAAAAATCGGCGCACTGACCTTTTGTCAGTAGGTGTCCAACTGTGGCCCGCGGGCCAAAATTGGCCTGCAGGCAGCGTCATTGTGTTATACAGCACACGTAGCCGCTAATACTACAAATCCCAGAATGCTCTGCTCAATCAGGACTTTCATTGAAGGACATTAATATGACGACTTCATTGGTTCGTTATTTTTATTTTAAAATGTATTATCAACCAGAAGGCTGCAAATAACAATGAATCATGAACATTTTATTTGTTTTAATGAGTTTTCTTTAAAATGTGAAATTGGGTGCAATATGAAGGTATTCATTGCATAGTATTCAGCTTTGCTTTGATCCATATTCAGGTAGTTTGGCTCATCAATGTTGGACCCAGTTTGACATTTTGGCGCCACTGAGGCTGTGTCTCACTCCAGGGTCTGCATCCTTGGAAGGAAGCGTCCTCCCAAGGTCCCGGCCCAGAAGGACCGACCCAAACCCCGCCTCCTGCGTTAAAAACTGAATATTTGATGTGAAACTTCAATACTTCAATTTATACGTGGTGTCTTTGCCAGTAGATGGCGCTAATTTCAGCCGACTTCCCAGGATCCCAGGATGCTTTGCAGCAGCAGGCAAAGCATCCTGGGATACAGAAGGAGGTGAAGGATAGTAGCGCTGCAGCCTTGGAATGGGCTAACAGTAGGACGCATTCCAAGCACGCATTTGGAGCGTCCTTCTGACTTTTGGGAAGTGGGAGGAGCCTTCACGCAGTGCAGCCTTGGAAGGATGCAGAGCCTGGACTGAGACACAGCCACTGAGTGACTGGCAGGCGCCTGATTGGCTGCTTCTCACCCAGCTCGATGGAGATGACGTCCCCCGGCTCCGTCTTTACACTGCTCAGGTCGTACACCACCTGGTAGAGGGCGGCAGCGGTGGTGGGAGGGGCCTCGACGACCGCCGGGTCCTCCGAGATGCCGCTGTCGCTCTCCGAGGAGGAGCAGGAGGGGGAGGGGTCAGGGGGCGGGGCTCGGGGGAACACCTCGTTAGGGTCGACGGCGTGCAGGACGTCCTCGTCCTCCTCGTCCTCGCTCGGCTGAAACACAGACTGTCAGGTGACCTCACCTGGGGTGGCGCGGAGTGGGGTCAGGTAGCGAGGGGAGGGGACTCACCAGCTCAGGGTCCAGCGCCCACTCCTGGCCGCTGGGCAGCTCGCAGGAGAAGGGGGGGTCCAGCTGCCAGCTGTCTGCTGACACGCCCACAAACAGCTCGCCATCCATCACCTGCAGCGAGAGAATTGAAGCAAGCAGCCAATCAATCAACCAATCAACAAATCAATCATTTAATATAGGATTTGTCATTTCAGGCCCCGCCCCCTTCCGGGAGATCGCTTGCATAGAAACACCTTCTCCCTGCCCAGCCAGGTGGAGCAACAACACAGACAGACAGTTGAGAAGCTGTCCAACGTGTTCTGCTCTTCTATTAACCAAACAGTGCAGCAGTGTAGCTTCCGGGAGTGAAGCGAGTTCTTCCTTGTTCCGGTCCGGTGCGACACCTGGACTCAGCACCAATCAGCTGCTGCTGCTGCTGCTGCTGCTGCTGCTGCTCTCCTCAGTTCTCTCAGCCGACAGCCTCCTGCTTCACACTGACTTCCAGCTCTTGCTAAAGTTAGCCACTGGTAGCTTCACTTAGCTCTGCTGCTATCTGCTGTTAGCCGTCAGATCCGGGACGAGCCGGATCAACAGTGTACACACACACACACACACACACACACACACACACACACACACACACACACACACAACCACTCACGTCAGCTGTCTTCTCTCCTTGTTTTCCTCTGTATCTTCTTCCGGCTTCACAACGTCGGTTCCGTCATCACAGGGCGACCCGCTCCGAGCTGTGCGGCTGCAGGAGAACCGGATTCGCGAATCGCCGCGACCCGGTCCTGGTTCCGTGGTCCGGATAGAGGAGAACTACTGGTCCAGCTGGCAGCTCCAGGAACCTACTTCCTCCTCCTGCTCCTCCCAGTCCACCTCCTCACCTCCCTGACTCCGCCCCTCGACTTCTTCGCCTCTTCTCACCTACAGCACCACAGCTGTTTCACCGCCACCTGCTGTTCACGGACAGACAGTGCAGCGCCGCCAATGCAAAGTAAATGTAGTGGATCGCTTCGTAAAATGGATTTAACTTTATTTGTAGCGCTTTAAAAAAAAACACACACACACACAATAAACATTCAGTGTTGAGGAAAAGCATTTCCGGTTATAGTTTAATAGGTTGACTTTTAAATACATTGTTCAGTGTAGTGCTTCGGTAAGACAACAGCTCCCAGCCTCAGAACCAGCTCAGCTGGAGTCTCAGGGGTGTGGCTTCACAGATATGAATGACAAGCATCTTCACTGCCAGGGGGGAGGAGCCTGGTGGTGAGGATGGTGAGAAGCAACTGGAACCAATCAGAGCTCAGCCTGAGTGAAACCAGCATGAAGCCTGCCTGTCTGTCTGTCTGTCCCTCCGTCCTGCTATTGTCTGTCTGTCTGTCTGTCTGTCCATCAGCTCCAGGCCCAGGAGCTCCAGCTGGCCCCGCCCTCAGGTCAGGGGTCGTACCGCAGCGGTCTCTGATCTTCTCTGCTCAGCTGATTCTTGTGTGCAAGCATGTTGGGACTTGAAGGCTGACTTTGATGTGGCGTCCAGGGCCTTGCACCAAAGTCCCTCTTATCTCCTCTTCTTTCATCTGCGACTATTTCTGCAGGCCGTGGAGGAAGGGAAGGCTCAGTATCCCCCAGGGTATTTAGGAAATCTGGAAAAAGGAGAAATTGGACTCTTGGAACTGCCGCCAAAGAAAAAGAAGAGAGGCAAAAGGAAAAAGGCAGCGCTCGCTCAGTCAGGATGATGATGAAGACTCTTGTGCTCTTCCTCCTGGTGGCTGCCGGTAAGAAAAACCTGTTGAGATGTTTGAGAAGGCACAGAAGCTGCAGGTTGACTCGAGTCTTTCTGCTTCCAACAGTCGTTCACGACGTCACCAGGGTAGCTGCCAACAGCACCAACGTCACCGTGGCACCGGTCAGCGGCAGCCCAGCCAACAGCGGCAGCCCCTCCCCCGTCCTCCTGGCTGTGGCTGCTGCTGCCACCGTTCTGCTGGCAAACCTGCTCAAATGATTTCGGTGATGCAGGATGATTGTGAAATGATGACTGATGATTGACTTTGAATGCTGGTCGGAGGAGGAGCTCACTGTTGCTTGGTAACCGTGTGTGTGTGTGTGTGTGTGTGTGTGTGTGTGGCAGGTCCCCACACAGCTGATCCCCTGGACTGGTCGGTGACTTGAGTGACGCAGCAGCAGCAGCAGCAGCAGCAGCGCCGCCTCTTAAAACATTAAAGTCACTTTAATGTCTTTAATAAAGATTCTTTCCATGCAGGTGTGTGTCCTAGTTTGTGTGACAACAAGCAAAGCGGCTACCGGCTAACAAGCTAATCAGCCGCTATCACCTAGCAAGCTAGCAGTCTTCAAAGACAAAATGCAGAGAAAAGAAGACAGAATAGAAGGCGTCAATAGAGATGAGGGAGAGTAGAAATAAAAAGAGGATAAAATAAAAGCACTCAATGTTAAGCGTGAGAGAAAAGAGTCTCAACCTGGATTGAAACCCGTTCACACTGACTTCACTTGTGTTGGCAGCTGCTTCCCTCAGTGAGCAGCATCCCAGCTCAATGAACTCTGGGCTCCACTATCGGACCTGAGTCTACACACCTGAGTCCTACTGGGCTTATAATCCATGAGCATTTCATTGATGTATTCTGGACCTGCACCGTTCAGTGGCTTCTAGACCAGTAGCAGAACCAGAACCACGAATCTCTGCAACCCTGTCCTGGTTCCCTGATCCAGGTAGAAGAGAACTACTGGTGCAGCTGGTTGTGTGTCTCTATGTGTCCCTAAAAACAGTGGCCACTGGTCCAGGGTGTCACCCTGCCTTCACCCAGTGACAGCGAGAGGCACCGAACTGCAGGGACATGGGCGCCGCCATTACTCCAACCCCCGGAACTCCACGCCGGAAGTTAGTGGATCTTTTTTTTTTAATGTATTTTTTTAATAATTGTGCAAAACAGTACCCCCCCCCAAAAAACAACAGCAACAAAAACTATCACCAGGGGGTTGCACACAAAGTATTTTTACGGTTTGCACAATAATAATTGTCGAAGGCAGAGAGATTCAGGGTCTTGATAGCTTTTATGTTACTATTATTTTCAAATAGTTTTAATATACGGTTGGACATCGTCCTCAAATGTAAGAAAAAGGGTTTTAATGCATTTTTTTTAAAAGAGAGGCTAAAATCAGGTTCAATATGAGAGAAAATCAAATTCTAGACACCTACTCAGCGAAGTTAAGTTAAAAGTCATTTAAAAGTAAATTTGTAGGCTACTATTAAACTCAGAATTTGTATTTATGACTTGGCACCACCTTGAGGTCTTCCCCACTGGTACTCTGGCTGAAGAGGGGGCTTGGATCTGCAAGACATCTATTATTATTTCCTTGGTCTTTGAGGCTTTTTCAGTAGGACGGTGCTTGTGACTGCAGTCACTGAAGGCTTTGATCAGGTGCTTATATTCACATTGCTGCCCATTCCTCATACACTTCACAACAGCAAGGATTTACAGTGCCTTTATTTTTGCTCTTGACCTAAATGAATAGTAACCATATGCTAATGTGAAAGTATGACATTTGTTTTGATCGTGTGTGCATGTTGCAACTGCAGCCTAATCAGAAAGTGCTCCGTGTATTTGCTTGTGTAAAGTCCCATTTTACTCATTTTCTGTTAGAACTTAGTGATTGTGAGCTTGGAACTAAATTTTGAGTTTAATAGTAGCCTACAAATTTACTTTTAAATGACTTTTAACTTTACTTCACTGAGTAGGTGTCTAGAATTTGATTTTATCTCATATTGAACCTGATTTTAGCCTCTCTTTTAAAAAGAAATGCATTAAAACCCTTTTTCTTACATTTGAGGACGATGTCCAACTGTATATTAAAACTATTTGAAAATAATAGTAACATAAAAGCTATCAAGACCCCTCTGCCTTCGACAATTATTATTATCGTGTAAACCGTAAAAATACTTTTATGTGTGCAACCCCCTGGTGATAGTTTTTGTTGCTGTTGGTTTTTTTGGTACCGTTTTGCGCAATTATTAAAAAAATACATTTAAAAAAAAAAAAAAGATCAACTAACTTCCGGCGTTGAGTTCCGGTGTGGAGTCAGGGGGTTGGAGTAATGGCGGCGCCCATGTCCCTGCAGTTCGGTACTCTTGGTGACAGCTGGGAGAGACTCCAGCAAACCCCCACGACCCTCAGAGCAGCAGGAGGAGGGGAATGTAAATGGATGGACGGATGGAAAATTGGAAACGGTCAGTAAAAACATTTCTCTTTTTTTGATTATTAATGATTAATGTTCCACTTACCTGCCAACATAAACAGCAGCATCACATCCAAACACACCTCTTCATTGACAGAACTTACTGTGATCATTATAATAGTCAGAAGTGTGTTGATGGAGGGATGGATGGATGGATGGATGGAGTGGCAAGACAGCAGAAATGATGCAGACTCTTATTGTGAAGGCAGGATGCTCCGACTTCCTGTTCCGGTCCTGGACGGAGGGGCGAGCAGGCCGTGGACTCCAGACACCACACAGCATCCAGGTGAGAGGTGTGTGTGTGTGTGTGTGTGTGTGTGTGTGTGCTCCACGTTAGCCCCGCCCACTGCTCTAATAGAACCCATCTGGATTGTTTTCAAAGTTCAACACTTGTCCCTGATTTTTTTATTTTCAGATTTTTTTCTTAAAAAAAAAAAAAAAAAGCAAACACAAAAAAGGAAAAAGGGGGTGTGGCTTCACAGGTATAAATTACAACAACAGCAAACACAAAGATGTCTTTTAAATACACTCCTGTAGTCCAGTGCAACAGAACAAGCTCCGCCCCCTTCCTCACCCCATCCTCCCTGTCGTCACACACGTGCACTGCTAAAAACAAAACACACACACAGAGGCTCCAACAGTGAAGTGGGTTTCACACTGAGGTCTGAACACCTGGAGCACCAGCCACTCCCTGCAGCAGAGGATGCTGGGAAATCATTTTTTTTATGTTCACCTATTATTATTTTTGAACAAATCACCTGTCGTTTGTTGCGGCGCTTCAACAAAGTTTGAGAAGCTGATTGGCCGAGGCTGAACACAGGAAACGCACCCACGTCCCCAGACCCTCTGACTCAACGCACTCTGACAGGAAGTGACCTGCCCAACCGGTCGCAGCACTTTGTCGACATCATCATTCCGCTGCTAAAAGACCCTTTGAGCAGCTTCCTGTCACCAGCTGCAGGCTGAAGGGGGCGGGATCACTACAGGCGATTCAGACAGGAAGTGAACGTGTTCGTTGGGGCTGCTGTCGAGGAGAGCGGGGCGGAGCCAGAGAGGTGGGAGGGGCCAGCGGTGGGGTTGAGGGTGGAGTCTGGATGAGACACCTGCAGGAGCCCGCCAATCATAGCGCAGCTCTGGAAGAACCGCCTCCGCTTCCATCGTCAGGGTGAGGTTGACGCCTCGTCCCCCTGCCGTCCACCGGGGGGCGCTCAGCACTCGAGCGTGGGGTGGAAGCTGCGGCGGCAGTCGATGGCTTTGGGACTGGGCGGCTGCACTCGCTTCCTGCGCAGCTCCTCGCGACCCAGCGTGCTGCTCAGCCGCTGGTAGGCCGCCCGGTACTTTTTGTCGAAGGCCGCTGCAGAGGAGAGGAAGGGGGCGGAGTCACTGGCTGACGCTGCCGACTGAGACTATAGTTTCTGGCTTTGGTTTTTTTTGCGATAACAGGAAGCGACGTCATCCATACAAACTGATCACAGGAAGTGAGGTCGTCAATAATCAAGTGACGACAGGAAGTGATGTCATCGGTGCAGTAGACAGGCGAGGTCTTACCCACGTGGTCTTTGCCCATGGCGGCCAGCGTGAGGAAGAGGAACTCTCGGTAGAGGCTCCTCTGGGTGCGCGGCGAGCCGGGCAGCTTGGCCAGGGTGTCCAGGAAGAGGGCGACGGCCTTGTGCACCTCGTTCATGCCCACCCAGCGCAGCACCTCCTCCAGGAAGGACAGCGTGAAGGGGTGGTTGTGCCTCCGCCAGCTGTAGGTCCTCATGGGGGCACCACCTGGTGGCGGGAGGACAGAGGAGCAGCACGGGTGACCCCCAGGTGTGTGTGTGTGTGTGTGTGTGTGTGTGTGTGTGTGTGTGTGTGTGTGTGTCCTACTGTGGATCCTCCACAGGATGTAGAGGGGGGGCCACTGGTTGGTGTCCGGGTCCAGAGTGTCCCACTGGAGCCTCACCCTCACTGCAGAGTTATCCGGCTGCTGTCACACACACACACACACACACACACACACACACACACACACACACACACTTGATGAGGTCTCAAACAGCAGCCAAACTGGTGTAATGACACTTTAAGCTGCACCTGACTCAGGTGTGTGTGTGTGTGTGTGTGTGTGTGTGTGTGCGCGGCCTCCTACCAGTGGGAGCTGGCTGACCAGTGGCGAGGCCCTGACCAGCTGCAGCAGGTTGCTGGGCAGCCCCAGGCGCTGGAAGTACCAGAGAAGGTTCCAGAAGATGATGCAGTGGTTCTCCAGGAGCTGCGGCTGGGCCAGAACCGCCTCACCCTCGTTCTCCAGCAGGCTCTCCAGCTCCTTCCTCAGCACCAGCGGGCTCAGGTAGGCCACCGTCACCTGGGGGGTCCCGCCCACCCAGGAAGACGACTGCAGGGGGGGAGGGGACAGTGGTGAGACTTGAGGCCAGGGGTCGCGCACGTGTGTGTGTGTGTGTGTGTGTGTGCACGCTACCGTCACGGTCCTGCTGCTCTCCGAGTGGCTGCTGCTCTCGGAGCCGGAGTCCTCGGCCAGGCCGTTACAGTGCGCCCCCTGGTGGCCAGGAGGCCTCACCGCACCCTCCACCTCGTCCTCCAGGGTCAGGTGACCTCGCTCCTCGCTTGGCGGTGACAGGAAGGAGGCGGGACATGTGATCAAGTACAAATACTTCCTGGATTTTCCCAGGTCTGCTCTACTGAGTCTTCCGAAGATACAACTTGTGTTCAAAGTCATTCACTCGTTTAATCCTTCTAGCTGTGGTTGCTTGAAGTGGAGCTCAATGAACTCCGCTGTTGAGGAGCTAAATATAAAAGTGGATGATATCTTAGAGACAGGAGATTATTTTCGAGGAGCTCTAAAGCTCAGCACATCTTCAGTACAGGGACAAATAAAACATGCAGGAAGGCAATCACATTGGTTCCTGTTATTAAACGTGTCAATATCCAATCGTGTCTCACTGGTCAGAACTATGACTGACTACCGCTCGGTTGAGCTGAGGTTGATCATCAAGACCTCTGACCTCTGACCTCCGGTCACTTCAGTCCACAGGATTCTGTCACAACTTTTTACGTCCTTTTTTTTTTTTTTTTTACATACTTTCACCGAGCACTGTTGCCCCCTCTACTGGCCGGTAGCGGTACCCACCTGCAGACGGGTGCGGCCTGGCTGATGGCGGCGTTGAGGAAGGGCACGAAGGAGGCGGAGCAGAAGGGGCAGCAGGAGTTGAGGTTGGAGTCGTCGGGCGTCCAGCCCGCCATGATCTCCTCGTCGTAGACCAGCGAGTCGCAGCCGCGGCACAGCGAGCAGCTCGACATCCACACCTGGGACACAGGCAGCACCACTGTCACAACACGGACCAACTCACTGGAAGAACTGGGACCACACTGGCAACATGGTGATGCTTTCTCAGTGGCCACTCGAGGTACTGCAGGGAGAAAAAAAAGAAAAGAAAAAATCCTCAAGTACCTCAAGTCCCGCCCCCTCCTGATTGGCGTCCCAGGACCTGCGCAGGGGGAAGGCGGGAGTGGGCGTGTCCGTCAGGTCCAGGTCGCTGCCCACCGACAGCGAGCTCTGTGGGGCGAGAGAGGGAGGGAGAGAGTGGGGGAGGGGGCAGAGAGAGAGAAACTCAGGGTCAGCTGACTGCTTTTGACTCCGCCCACACAGTGGCGTTTTATTGGCGGATAATAAGCATTTCAGACGCACTGGAAGCGCTGAACTCGTCCTCCAGTGTGTTTCCCTCTCTCCGATTCAACCCCCAGGGCCGTGTCTGGACGAGCCGACCGAGACGACACAATAAGACACACTAGCAGTCAACAATATGGACGCCTGTTTATCTTGACTGCCTCCTACACTGTAGACTCACGCTGAAGGGTGGCCATGATAACCGCTTGGAGATATTTCACAGCGTGCTGTTGAATACATATTCCACGTGCTCAGTCCGAACCTTGGACTGCTAGAGCCAGAAACAAAGAGCAGAAGAAGAAGAGAGGGTGGAGGTGTGGTTGCTGTTACCTCGGAGGTGGCGTTGACCAGCCGCTCTTTGGCCTTCAGCAGCGTCTCGGCCACCTTCCTGGACTGGCGGCGGGCGGCGGCCCCGCCCCCTCCCCGCCACCGGTCGTCCACGCTGGCGGCGCGGCGCACCGACGCCCGGTGCCTCGTGGGCGTCAGCAGCTGCTGCAGCTTCCCCGCCAGCCCCGCCCTCCCCGGCGACGCCACCTCGTTGGAGTTCTCGTCCACGTCTTTGCTCCTGCCGGCGGTGGCGCCGGCGGCGGCACGAGGCCCCGCCCACCTTCCGTTCCTCTCCTCCCGCGGCCAGTCGGCCTCCGGCTCGGCTGACTCGCTGCACTCCTTGTAGAAGGTGGAGAGGCAGACCTGGCTGCGCCGCACCACCGCTCCAGCAGGGGGCCCCAGCGTCGCCGGAGGGGGAGGAGGGGTGGGGACGTCGCGTCGGCCCAGCGGGGGCTTCTGGGTGACGGCGGCGGCGGTCTTCCTGTAGCTCCGCCCCCCTCCTGCTGGGAACCACAGCAACGTTCATATGACAGTTTTTCACAAAATAAAATGAATGATATTAATAGTCGCATTAATAAAACAATTTATAATTCGGGACTGAGTCCCCCAGCGTGGCCGAAGACTTGATTGTTCTTTCAATGTTTTTTTTTCTATATTATTATTATTATTATTAACACTTCTCAAACCTCATTTTCACCCCTTATAGCATATACCAAAATTCACAAAAAAATCACAAACGGGTAGAATCTGATGTACATTTTCAGAAAATGAAGAGAAAATGGCAAAATTCCACTCTCTAGGGCCCCCTAGAGGCGTTTAACGGTTTCCCACCCCAATTTGACCCCCTGAACATTCTCCAAAACTCACCAAATTTTACACACAGGTCAGATCTCGCGTAAAATTTGATCTTTTAAAACAAGTTAACACAGTTGCTCAATGGCGCCCCCTACATTTACCCAAACACTAAATCCTTAATAGTGCACTCTAGGAAGGTCGTAGAGACATGGGACCAAGACCCACGCGTTCGGTCAATCCAGACCTATTTTCTGATATGCTGACGTAGACCCACGCGTTGCTTGGATAGAGACCTACATTCTGACCCTCTGACCCCTGACAAACCGGAAGTGAGCTATTTTCACTTCTTTGAAATCATCCAGAGTCAGCAGATGTCGCCGGGCGTCGGCAGAGGTCGGCCACAGCGGCTCAGTCCCACCAACGCTGCTTGCAGCTTTAATTTTGTTTGCTTTTGCTGTGGCTCAGTTGGTAGAGCGGGCTGCGAATGGATGATGGAAGGGTTGGCGGTTCAACTCCCGGCTCCAACTGTTCACATGCTTAAAGTGCCCTTGGGCAAGACACTGAACACTAATTGCTCCCAATGGGGCAGTTTTTTTATTGCCATATTTAGGTTTTGCTCAATTCTAGGGGTCACGGAAACACGGCTACTGAGACGTTTACAGATGGAGGAAGTGATGTCATCACACTTCCTGCCTGCGGCTCAGAGGGTTGATTGACACTTTCATCGTGCTTCACACCTCAAAAAAGATCTTCTCTGTTATTTTATTCACAACAAGTCAGTTGAATTTGCAAACACAGATTTCTGGGAGACGTCTCCGATGTTAAGAGGCGTTTTCTACTTCTGAAATCTCTGAAATGGCAAAAACAAACTGCTCCCTCACTGTTATGACAGCCTGGTGACTATTTGATCTTAACAGGTCTCTAATTCTAATGAATCTTTCATATAATCAGTCAATTTAGCCTTTGTGTACCCTGAATTCAATGAAAAAAATTTTTTATTATGCCTATGACTGCTTTTATTCATCTATTTTATTATCATCTTTTAATTTCCATTCTCCTTTATTACTGCTCTATGGAAGCATTTTGATTTGTCTTTGTTTCCATTGCACTTTATCTTTGAAGACTGTGTTCTTTGTTTCTGAAATGCTTTGAAATGTTTGAAAGCTTTTCGTCATGTAAAGCACATGGAGTTGCCTTGTGTATGAAATGTGCTGTATAATAAAGCTTCCCCTGATTATCACCTTGTTTCACAAACATGATTCTGTTATGACTTACTTTACATTTATTACAGTCCAAAAAGTAAAAAAACAAAAAAACAAAAACAAAAGAGGAGCGATTGAGTGTCAGGTTGTGAAACTGTGAACCGCCTGTGGGTGGTGCTGTCCCTCACCGTCTACAGGCGTCTTCATGCTGCTCAGGCTGCTGCTCTTCACCAGTGGACCAGTCAGCGACTCGTGGCTGGAGCTCTCTGACAGGCCGCTCCAGCTGGACTGGCGAATCAGGGAAGAGTGGGGGCGGGGCCTCTGCTCAGCGTCAGCCACGGCTTCTACCAATAGGAAACGCCGTACGGTGAGTGTCATTGTCCAATAAGAGCCACGGCAGAAATGATGGAGGCGGGGTTACAGGCACCTCCTCTGGAGCCCACGGAGCCGCTCTTCTGCTGCCGCCGCCGCCTGATTGGCTGCCTGAACTGGGACACGGCCAATAGGACGTTACGCAGCTTGGCCCAGCGGAGGCGCCCTCCCTGACTGGTGGACGGCCACTTGCTCTCTAGCACCGCCTGTGGACAGCACGTGAGGTTGACTGGGGTCGTTTTCACTGAATCACCTGGACATTCAATCAATCAGTCAATCAATCAATCAATCAATCAATCAATCAATCAATCAATCAATCAACTTGTAAAGCGCTAAATCACATCCAAAGGCGTCTCAAAGCACTGTTAACCTGAGGCTTTGAGATTGGTTGTGATTTAGCACTGTAGAAATCACGGTTGATTGATTGATTGATTGATTGATTGATTGATTGATTGATTGATTGATCCTGGACAGTCACGCTGACAACAGAAAAGCTTCAAAGCCCCATGAGAGAAGTGAGGGCTGCGTCCCTCCAGTCAAGCTCAGAGGGGACAAACACTGATATTTTATTCATGTTTGGCCTGTGAGTGAGGAGATCTGCGACCTAAATACCATGCAGCCACCAGGGGGCGCCGGTCTGCTTCTGCAAGACCAGTCAGAGCCGAGTGAGTGTGGAGTTGGATGTGAATAAATTAAAGTCAAATCAAGTTCACTGACTGTGTGTGTGTGTGTGTGTGTGTGTGTGTGTGTGTGTGTGTGTGTGTGTGTGTACCTTGTTGTAGTATCCGTAGGTGATGGTGTTGGGTGTGATTCCAGCCTTTTTCATCTCCAGCAGCACTCTGACGGCAAGGACCGGCTGGCCGTACTGACCACACAGCTGCATCAGGATCCTGTAGCACACCTGCCACACACACACACACACACACACACACACACACACACACACACACACACACACACACACACACACACACACAGATGAAGAGTTGTGTTCTGCTGCTGGCCACCAGGGGGCTATGGTGGCGTTCTGACTGGATTAGCCTCCGCCCCCTCCTCACCTCGTCGGGCAGCACCACCTTGCGTGTCTCCATGTGCTTGAGGAGGTCGTAGGCGGCGTGCAGCGCCGGCACCTTGGAGGCCTCGGCCCTGACGAAGGTGGGCAGGTAGATGAACCACAGGCCGTAGCAGTGGCCCAGCAGACACTTGGACCACATGTCTGGCACCGCACAGTACTTCTGGGCCTTCTTCTGGGCCAGCTTGATCTCCTAGAGGGGGGGGGGGAGAACACAACACTCGGTGGCGCCGCCGTCTGGACCGTCTGAATATTACATGAGCGGGCACTGAAATATTGATGGCGAGCAGGAGGCGGAGACAGACGGTGAGGAGTGGGTCGGTGGGGGGGGGAGGGGTTCTCACCTGCTTGGTCCGGCGGGGGGCGGGGCTACTGGGGGCGCTGCCCTTGGCCGGGACCCTCAGTTGGTCATGGGGCTGCTCCAGGAGCTCCGCCCTCAGCGTGGGAAAGGTCTCGTAGCTTCACAGCAGGATGAGGAGGAAGAGGAGGAGGAGGAGGGGGAGGAGGAGGAAGAGGAGAAAAAGGAGGAAGTAGAGTAGGCCAGGAAGAAGAGGAAGAAGAAGAGGAAGAAGAAGAAGAAGAAGAAGAAGAAGAAGAAGAAGAAGAAGAAGAAGAAGACTGGGTTTAAAGAGGCACTGGGGTTCATGTGACATGGTAGGGGAGGGGATGACCTTTGACCTAAAGAGACGGTTCCTAATAAATCTTTCTAATGTAGAGTTTTAAATCCTGGGCTTTTATCCTCTCTGAATAAAAATCATCAAGTCCAGAAAATGGCCAGAAAATAATTGATTTCCCACGGCTCCTTCTGATTGGCTGATGCATCCTGACGTATTAGGTGTGTTCCAGAGGCACGATGGGATGCTTTGGGAGGTTTTGTGCTATGTGGCCCAGCTCCCTGCTCATGTGACCCGACTCCCTCCTCTCCAGCGTCGGAGAGGTCATGTGACGCCTCCTCTCACCTGTAGGGGGCGGGACACTCGGAGCCGTCGGCCTCCTGCGGCTCCTCGGGAGGCATGATGAAGACCGTGTGCTCGCCGCTGTGACTCTCGTCCAGGTCGATGAGACGAACCTCCTCTGGCTTCTCCACGTCCACCTGGTGGCCCACAGAGGGAACTGCACTCAGAAAGCAACACTTTTCCCTGATTCCTGCTGTCTCAGAGGTGGCAGCAGAGTTCACATTCTGGACTGAAGTCAAAGTGCGGATACTTGTGTAAAGAAATACTCTGGTAAAAGTACTCTAGCCACTCCTCCCAGGTGACCCACCTTCTGCACGCACTCGTCGAAGAACTCCAGGCAGGCGTGGCGGTCGCTGACGAAGCTGCACTCCTGGACGAACTGCGTGAACATCTGCGTCCTGGCCAGCTGACCGTAGAACTTCTGCTGCGTTCGCTCCCGCGACTTGAGGAAGCCTGCAGACAGGGGGCGCCGCAGACTCTCAGCCACGCAGTGACAACAGAAGGGTGCAGGACAGGAGTGAGTGAGCGAGCGAGAGAGTGAGTGTGTGTGAGTGAGTGAGCAAGTGAAAGAGTGAGAGAGTGAGCGAAAGAGTGAGTGAGTGAGCGAGTGAAAGAGTGAGAGAGAGTGAGAGTGCGAGCAAAAGAGTGAGTGAGCGAAAGAGTGAGTGAGAGAGAGAGTGAGTGACAGAGTGAGAGAGAGTGAGAGTGCGAGCAAAAGAGTGAGTGAGCGAAAGAGTGAGTAAGAGAGAGTGAGCGAGCGAAAGAGTGAGAGAGAGTGAGCGAGTGGCGCACCCTGCAGGTTGAAGAGTGAGCTGAGGTCGGTGCTGGTGTCGGAGGGCGCCTGGGTGATGGGCAGCAGGAAGGCCCGGTAGCCTCGCAGCAGGCAGCTCATGAAGCGCAGGAAGGCCTCCTGGATCTCCAGCTCCAGCTGCTTCTGGCTGCGGTAGATCTGGTCGTAGTCCGTCAGCAGGAACTCCAGCGTCGCCTCCTCCTGGCCGGGGGTGCAAACTGCAGCCAGAAGAGGAAGGTTCAGCTGGGGTGGTGCTTGTATTCCATTTAGAACTGGCACCAGACGATATGGCGCCATAAGGCGGCGCCGTGATTTGTTCCCCCCCAGTGGCCACTCAAGCTACTGCAGTGAACAAAATAAGCCTTGGGACCAAAAAGCATTTTGTACCCCTTTAACAGGATAAGAATAAACTGACAGGACGACCTTTGACCTCTAACATGGTTCATAATTAATCTCAGTATTGTATATTTTTACGTCCTGGGGCCTCATGTACAAAAGATTTGTATACGTTGTCCTGATGCGTCGCTTGTGTTAGAGCGGCATGATGGGAAGTGATGCTACTGCTACGTGCTCATGTGACCTGACTCACTCTTCTCCAGCGTGCGGTGGAGGCTGCTCAGCGTGTTGAAGAGGCTCTTGGCCGGCTTCCTGGGCAGCGAGCGCCACGACAGTGGCTTCTTGTCCTCCGACCTGCAGGGGGAGGTAGAGAGAGAGGGAGAGAGAGAGGGAGAGGGAGGAAGAACAAAGCCCCACGGCCCTTGTTAGCACACCTACTGAGAAGTTGGGGGGGGTGGGGGGTGGGGTCAGGATAGGGGTCAAAGGTCAGCGGCAGGCCTCTCACTGGAAGATGGTGTTGGTGTCCAGGTCCACACACACCACGTCGGCGGGGGGGTCGTAGAGGTCGAAGTAGCTGGAGTGAACGCCGACGATGAACGGCATCGGCGCCGCCAGCACGTCGGCCATCTGGAGCGGACAGAGCGGGATGTAGGGGCAGAGCCAGCGGAGGGGAAAGGTCATCTGAGGGGCGGACAAACAGAGAGAGAGTTATTTAGCTATTGTCATTATTATTATTATTATTATTATTATTATTATTATTATTATTATCATCATCATATACTAAATAGTATATTGCAGGGGTGGAGCCACAGTGGGTTCTACAGTGGGCCAGAGGGGGGTAGCGGAGCAGCAGCAGATGGATGCAGTGTTCTGGTGAGCCGCCATAGGAGGAAACAATCTATCCTGGAGAAAACATGTTGCTGCACCGTCAATGGAAAATGAAGCTAAGCTGCAACCAAATCAGTGAGTCTGTGAAGCCCCACCAGGGGGTTTAACTCTTAGAACCATCCAGAAGCATCCAGAACCACCAAGGTGTTTAGCTCTTAGAACCATCTAGAACAGGGGTGTGAAACTCATTTTGGTTCACGGGCCACACGGAGGAAAATCTCTTCCCCAGCGGGCCGGACCGCTAACATCATGGTACGGTGATAATAACGTAAAAATAACGACAACTTCCACTTGTTGTCTTTGTTTTACTTTGTTCATGTTCTGTGAGCACTCTGCACTCTGCATCAGTGCTGCCAACTCCTCAGTAAGGAAAGCCGCTATTGGCTGTCCTGAGAGTCACCAAATGATGTCATCGTCTAATTTACATAATTGACAATTTCCACTTGATCGCAGCGTGACAACACCAGGAAAAGTCGGGAGATTTGTCGCAAGTCGCTTTTGACAAAAATAAAAGTCGCCTTGGGGAGAACAGCGACTTTTTGGGGGGAGAAAGTCGCCAAGTTGGCAACACTGCTGTGCATCAGCTTGGTCTGTTTCCACAGAGACGTTCTGAGGCACTGAGGGCAGCCAATAGGAGGCGTTCTGAGGCACTGAGGGGAGCCAGTAGGAGGCGTTCTGAGGCACTGAGGGCAGCCAGTAGGAGGCGTTCTGAGGCACTGAGGGCAGCCAGTAGGAGGCGTTCTGAGGCAATGAGGGCAGCCAGTAGGAGGCGTTCTGAGGCACTGAGGGCAGCCAGTAGGAGGCGTTCTGAGGCAATGAGGGCAGCCAGTAGGAGGCGTTCTGAGGCACTGAGGGCAGCCAATAGGAGGCGTTCTGAGGCACTGAGGGCAGCCAGTAGGAGGCGTTCTGAGGCACTGAGGGCAGCCAGTAGGAGGCGTTCTGAGGCAATGAGGGCAGCCAATAGGAGGCGTTCTGAGGCAATGAGGGCAGCCAATAGGAGGCGTTCTGAGGCAATGAGGGCAGCCAATAGGAGGCGTTCTGAGGCACTGAGGGCAGCCAGTAGGAGGCGTTCTGAGGCACTGAGGGCAGCCAGTAGGAGGCGTTCTGAGGCACTGAGGGCAGCCAATAGGAGGCGTTCTGAGGCACTGAGGGCAGCCAATAGGAGGCGTTCTGAGGCACTGAGGGCAGCCAGTAGGAGGCGTTCTGAGGCACTGAGGGCAGCCAATAGGAGGCGTTCTGAGGCACTGAGGGCAGCCAGTAGGAGGCGTTCTGAGGCACTGAGGGCAGCCAATAGGAGGCGTTCTGAGGCACTGAGGGCAGCCAATAGGAGGCGTGAGTGGCTGTACTTGTGCCGATTTGCTCAGCCCCAGTATTGAGTTTGTTAGGAAGCAGAAACGATATTGCGACACCAAGTGGACACATTTAGAACAGCACTTTCTTTCACTGATAAATTGCAGTTTTTCTATTTTGCAAAATCGTCTCGGATCAGGCCCGCAAACTGCTTTCTTCCGGCCCGCGGGCCGTATGTTTGACACCCCTGGTCCAGAGCCACCCCTGGACCACCAGGGTGTTGAGCTCTTTATTGACATGACTCTGGAAACACTGCAAACATGGAGGAGATGCAGCTGGTTGATGACTGACTGTTAATATCATTTCTTCAAGGGCCAGATTAGAAAGCTTAACCGGCCACATTTGGCCCCCGGGTCGTAGTTTGCCCACGCCTGGTATAGTGTCATAGGTTGCATTTCGTTGGTTGCAACTAATTCTATCTATGATGTTATATTTCATAGTATTGCCTTACACTTCAAACATCACACACACACAAATGTATATAAACCCATGGGGTGAACACAAGCACTCTGAGTGTGTGTGTGTGTGTGTGTGTGTGTGTGTGTGTGTGTGTGTGTGTGTGTGTGTCCTCACAGAGACGAGCGCCTCGCTGACGGCTGTCAGGACGTCGGGTCTCAGCGAGTGCAGCAGCAGCTTGTGTTCAGTGAGGACGGCCAGCAGCAAGGTGGCGCTGTTCTCCGGGCCCAGGTTCTGCAGCAGCTTCAGGAAACTGGCGCCGCTGCGGGTCAGTCGCACACACGTTACAGAGACGCACAACCAGCGACCAACAGCGACAACACAACACAACACAACACAACACAACACAGTGTCTGTGTGGGAGTGGCCTCACCTGAGGGGGAGGGGCGAGGACACGGGCTGACACAGCAGCAGGTTGTCATAGGGAGAGAGCTGAGAGACACACACACACACACACACACACACACACACACACACACACACACACACACACACGTCAGACAGACGTTTATCACGTCAGTAAATCTCTTGATTGAGCAGTGTTCTCAGAAGCCCCGCCCCCCTGCATAAAGGACCAATCAGGCTGCAGCCAGTCGGCCACTAGGGGGAGCTCTTATGGTAGGAGTTTCAAAATGCTGCAGATTTCAGTTAGAACTTCTGTGTGTGTGTGTGTGTGTGTGTCTCTCCAGGGGCCAAAGGTCACACACCTGGACCAGGATGCGAGGTCTCTGCGGTGATGGAAAGGGGACGTTGTGCATGAAGCTGGAGATGTGCCTGGAGGACGGAGAGGAGGAGGAGGAGGAGGAGGAGGAGAAGAAGAAGAAGGTGTTCAGGTGTTTCAGCACCGACAGGTGACCAGGACGTGTTTGACGTCAGCGGGTCACATGACGTGACCAGAGGGGAGCGGGAGGGCACTGACTTCTCCAGCGGCAGGACGTGCGGGCCGGAGATGGAGTATCGGTAGATGAAGGTGAGGAACTTCTGGAAGACGGTGAAGAAGGGCCAGTGGGAGAGCACGCAGATGCTCTTCTTCACCTGCAGGCTGCGGCCGCTGATTGGCCGCCGGTCGACCACGCTGAGCAGCCCCAGCGTGACGCTCTGCCGCTCCGACAGCAGCTCCTGGGGGAAGGACTCGTAGAACTGGATGGCGGCGCCGTACACCTGGTGGAGGAGGGGGAGAGGGAGGGTTAGAACGGGGGTGGTGGGGGGGGGGCGGGGTCAACGGGTTTGACTGCTGGGCCACAGTGGGTGGCGGAGCAGCAGCAGATGGATGCAGTGTTCTGGTGAGCCTGTCCTGGAGGAAACATGTTGCTTTCATGTCACCGCCCACCTTGTCACCAGAGGCGGAGGTGAGGACGAAGGTGGAGAAGACGGGCAGCTGGTACTTGGTGCTGATTGGCCAGCTCTCCACGGCCACGCCCATGGGCAGGCAGAAGACGGGCACCGAGTCGGGCAGCGGGAAGGCGTCCAGGTCGTTCTCGGGGTAGCGGCTCAGCAGCCCTGTGTGTGTGTGGAGGGCACAGCAGGGCTCAGTGGGGGGTAGGGGTCAGAGGTCAGGGGTCAGGGGTCAGCGGCGCAGGCTCACCTGCCCGGTACACCAGGGCGTTGGCTTTGGCCACGGCTCTCTTGTAGCACAGGTAGAGGGCGGGGCCCCACTGCAGACACACAACAGCTGTTACAGCAACACCTGTCCACTGGGGGGCGCTGCTCCCAGGTCAGTTTGATCATTTGTTAATGCAATAAGGAGAACCCCCCCCATGTGTGTGTGTGTGTGTGTGTGTGTGTGTGTGTGTGTGTGTGTGTGTGTGTGTGCAGAACCTCACCATGCCAGAGTTGAGGTTCTTGTCCACTCTGCAGAAGGTGTGTGGCGCTGTCTCGCCCTTGCTGGGCAGCAGCAGGCCGATGTCGGTGACGCCCAGCGTGTGGACGCCCTGCCAGTCGGCTGCCCGACGGTACGTCAACAACACCCGGTGGGCGGTGGGGGGGGCGGAGCCAGAGCTGAGGCTGGCGGAGCGGCTGTAGGGGGTGGTCTCAATGACGTACCAGCCATGCTTCAACTGCTCCTTACCCTCATAGAGCACCCTGGAGGAGGAGCAGGAGGAGCAGGAGCAGGAGGGGAGGAAGAGGACGAGGAGGAGGAGGAGAGGAGAAGGAGGAATTAGCACCAGGAAGGAGCAGCTCGGCCTGTGGCGCCTCCTGCTGTCTGTCTGGAAGTACTGCACCCACATCAGGATGACTAGTGTCTGTGCATCGTCCTAAACCTGATCCGGGTCCTGGTCCAGTTCCTGATTTTGATCCTAAACCTGATCCTGATCTTGGTCCCGGTCCTGGTCTGGTTCCTGATACTGATCCTGGTCCCATTCCGTCCTGGTTCTTGTCAGAACTGACTTGGTTCTGTTCAGTCCAGGTCAATCCATGTCTTGGTCTGTCCAGTCAGTCCTGGTTCTGGTCCTAGTCAGTCATGGTATTTGTCAGAACTGACCTGTTTCTGTTCAATCCAGGTCAGCACAGTCAGTCCAGATTAGTCCTGGTCAGTCCTGGTCCTGATTCTGGTCCTGGTCCTATTCGGTCCATGTCAGTCTACTCAGTCCTGTTCCAGTCAGTCCTAGTCCTGGTCCCCTGAGACCTTGCAGACCAGATGGTGCTGAAGGATTTGAACCCTCAACTTCAGCAGTGGAAGAGGTGTAGGTTCAGCCTGAAGACCTTCAGTGGGAGCTGAATGCAGCGCCCCCTACTGGCTGCCCCTCACACTGTCCCTGTTTGTTCTTCTGATGGATTAAAATCATCACAGTTAACATTCCAGAGGATGAAACGCCACTTCCTGCAGCGTGACCCTCGGCCAATCACCATCCAGGAGAGAAGCGTCGAGTTACATCAGCGTGTGATGTAACAGCACAGAGATGATATTCAGAGGTCAACAGTGAGCAGAGGAGCGGGGGAGGGGAGTTAATGTGAGGCTGAGCATTTCAAAATAAAACAGAGAAAAAAAATAAACATAGCTGCTCAATATGATGATTATTATTATTAGTCCAAGTCAACTGATTAATGAACTGAACATTTAGAAAAATATAGCAAATATTTCTGGTGAGAAAAAGAAGTAATTCATTATTATTATTATTATTATTCTTAGTAGTAGTAGTAGTAGTAATAATAATAATATTCTGTTTTTTCTGTTTAAATTTGAAATCCCCAGAATCAGAATTTAGTCCCTTCTCTTGATAACAATTATTATTATTATTACTATATTATTGGTAATAATAATAATAATAATAATAATAATAATGATAATAACAATCAATATGAACCATCATCAATATAATGATTAGAATTATTTTACTACAAAATGTATTGTATTATTATTATTATTATTATTATTATTACTATTATTATTATTATTATTGATGGTGATGATGATGATGATGATGATGATGATGAATGCTAATATTAACAATTATTATTTTTAATCACGATCTGCACTCCAACTTGTGATCAACTCTAGCCAGTTCTCCCCAGACGGTGGCGCCGTGGCAGTGACTGACCCCAGGTCCAGGATGGGGGGCTTGTCTCTGCCTCTGCGGTAGCACAGGAACAGGTGAGGGTTGTTGATGAAGCCGGCGCTCAGCTCGGCCGAGTGGCCTCCCAGTGTCTTCTCGATGCAGGTGAAGCCCTCGGGAACGTCCTCGCCGTGGCCCCGGGCGATCACCGCCAGCTCCGTCACCGACTCCACGGCCCGGCCGGCCCCGGGCCCCGACCAGGACCCCGAGCCGGACCTCCCGTCCTCGTCCAGGGGCCTCCAGGGGCCCCCCGGGTCCAGGCCTGCCACCACGAAGTAGTCCACCAGCTGGGGACATTTCTCCTCCGTCATGCCGCCGCTGCGTGGCCCACTAGGGGGAGACAGAGAGGGACGGTCACAATCTGGCCCCACAGTGTCACTGCACACCAGGCCAATACACAATCCCGACTGGAGCCGCTGGACCACCAGCATTATACAGCACACGTTTGGTTTTTCAATGAACGCCATCGAGATGCAGGCTACGAGAACCACATTCAGGCAGCCAATCACTGATCGGCTGCTGCTCAGGAGTTCAGGAGTCAAAAGCTCTGACAGTCGCTTCTCAACACAAGGATCTCAACACACTGGCCGTGATTGGACAAACCACCTGTCGCTGGAAGGCCAATCACATCGCTCCTGTACTTCCTGGAGGTCAGGGGTCACTTCTCCATCGCCTCTGAGCCACAGCGGCATGATGGGAAAACTTGGGGCGGGGGGGGGGGCTAGACGCGGTTCAGAACAGGAAGTGTCAGCAGCAAGAGGGGGTCAAAGGTCATCGGCCAACAGGAAAGCAGGCAGCAGCTCTGCTCCCCGTCTGCCGGTTGACCTTTGACCCTTCCTGGCAACATGCGTGACCAGGGTGCACCTGACAACACGCACACACACACACACACACACACAGGTCTCATCCAGTGTCAGACAGGAAGTGATGCCTCCCCAGAAACAGCACCTGCAGTTTTGGGCTGATTTCACTTCCCTTTAGAGGGCGAGTGCACACACACACACACACACACACAAAAAAGCACCAGATTTCCTCACTGTGGGCTCCAATCTGTCGACACCGTGACGATTTTTCTGTCGCGACAAAAAAACATTGAAATGTGAAAAACAGGAAGTTCCCTAAAGGTGAATTTGTATTTTTTTTTTTTTTACTTCTTCCTGTCCCCCTTCACAGAGCAGACACACAGAGTTATTCCAGAGTTTTTTTGTTTTTTTTTCACTCGACTGCTCGTTTACCTCCTGACCACAGCCAGACGTGAAGCCGTCTGCCTGGTTTGCTGCAGCCAGCAGTGACGTCACACTGCTGTTTATAGCAGCGGGCGTTAGCGGCGCCGCGGCGGAGGGCGTCAGCGCTAGTGACTAGGAAATGTTGCGTCCTGCTTTGAATGGATACGGGACGGAGTTTCTCTTGAATGTAACTTTTTTTTTCGCTGCAAACTCACGTTTGTTTCCAAAGAGTTTGCGTTCATAGCCATGGTGTGCGTGCGTCACTGCGTGCGTCACTGCGGGCAACGCCGTCGCACAACCCATTCACAAGGACTGCACACTGGCTGCGTTAGAGAGCAGGCTATCAATCAGGATGGCCGGTTCTCTTCAGCTTCCATCGTAAAAGCCGTCTGTCCTGCACTCTATTGATTGTTTTGCACAAATATGTTCACTTAAAATATTCCCAATACAATTTAAACATTCATCTCATTTCTGACGTCTATTGGTAACAAAAGCAGGCCAAACTGTGTGAACCATAGACTTTTTGAAAGCCGAAATGAAGCTATGATTGGTCACTGCTGGGAGCCACTGGCCGGTGATGGTCATGGCCTCCAGCGATCCTTTATTTTACATATCAAAGTTGGCAACCCTAGTTAGCACCACAGCGCTACAGCGTTAGCCCAACGCAGGAAGAGTCCCGGTGGAAACTAAATGGAGCCCCGTTAGCGCCAAAGCTAAGCTAAAGCAGAGCTAATTTTAGACTCGCAGCGGATCTCCATCAGGTGACTTTTTTTCTTTTGAATTAGGGTTTGGTTAGCAGCAGGAGTGAAAAAGGAACTGAGATGCTGTTAAACAGGAAGTCATGAGCAGTTGCTGAAACCGCAGATCTCGTTTTCCACTGCCACTTCCTGTTCTGGGTCAGAGGACTGCTGGAACTAAAAACACTTCGGTGGGAAGTGACATCACAGGTGCACAGGCAGCAGTGAGTGAAGAAGAAGAAGAAGAAGAAGAAGAAGAAGAAGAAGAAGAAGAAGAAGAAGAAGAAGATTTTTTTTGATTTTTGAAAAATAACATTTATTTGCCGCTCTCATTTCCATTCAATCAATCAAACTAAATAAATAAATAAATAATTTTCTTGTTGTTTTTTTACGCAAGCACGTTGCTAAAAAATAGTTCCCCCTCTGTCACTGCACACAATGCACTGTTAAAAGTCCACATGTCACAGAAAAGCTACGAAGAAGAAGAAGAAGAAGAAGAAGAAGAAGAAGAAGAAGAAGACTGCTGCTCCTCACTGCCTGAAAACACACTGGAGTTAGACTCCGCCCACCACCTCCACTCCCACTTTTTATTTCCTTATTTCTTTTTAATTATTATAATTTTCCATCTTTTCGCACTACACTGCGGCTGTAGTTATGCTAATTTCCCCCCTGGTGGCATTAATAAAGGTCTACTATTCTATTCTATTCTATACCGGATCAGAAGGAATCTTTGTGCCCCTGGTGATGTCACCCCAACACAGCCAACCAATGAGCACATTGGAGGTGACATCGCTGCCGACAGGGTCATGTGACCCATCAGCTGGACACCATGAAGGGAACCGTTTGTGTGTGTGTGTGTGTGTGTGTGTGTGTGTGGGATGAACGAGGTGCAACCCGCTGGTGCCCTCTGCTGATTGGTCATCAGCCGGCGCGTAGCGACCTCAGCTAACTAAGTGAGCGTGGCACAGCGCCCCCTGGCTGCTGCAGCAGCTTGCTCCTCCACCACAGCGCTGACTCTGTGGTGAGTCAGGCTTTCGTTTTATCTCCAGCCAGTCAGCGAAGACATCGCGGCAGGAATGTTGTGGAGCGAGGCTCCGTCCCTGCAGCCGCTCTGCCCCAGGTGCATGCTGGGACACGCAGGACCAGAAGAAGAAGAAGATGTTTGAGAAGAAACCTGGACACATCTGCTGATTTTCCTTTCTTTTCATGTTGTCCGTTTCCATTCAAGGGAGACACACGACGCCACCTAGTGGTGTTCTACAGCTCCAGCAGAAGGGGGCGCTGTGAGTGTGGAGGCTGCATGCAAAACCATCGTGGTGTAAACAGCCGCCAGGCTGCGGAGCGCAAACCCTCGAACTGTCGAGTGGGAGGTGAAGTCACCGTCCCGTCCACACGCCCCCTGGTGGCGGCCCGCTCTAACAGCACCAGTGCTGCAGCTCCGCTGGTCGGACTGGGAGCAGTGGGAGGAAAGTGGGTCCCTCAGTCCGAACCTGGACGGACACACGGCCGGTACCGCGGCGGTACAGCCAGCGGCTAACGAGGCTGTCGGGGGGTCGGGGGCATCACACTAGGTGGCGCTCACACTGCGAGCAGAGAGAGAGAGAGAGAGAGAGAGAGAGAGAGAGCGAGCGGGAGCGAGAGAGAGAGAGGCCAACAGGCCCGCGGAGCTGCACCTTCACCAAACCATCAGCACCGCTATGCTTCTATTATCGGACGCCATCTGCACAGGGAATCAGCCGTTACCCGCAACTGTGCGAGTGCGTGACAGACAGCCGGTGGTCTCCCCCCGACCCCCGACACACACACACACACACACACACACACACACACACACACACACACACACACACACACACAGAGGAAGTCCGTCAGTGACCTGACTGACTGACTGACTGACGTCAGTGACGTTTCATTCACTTGGCAATTTGCGGCGCGGAGAGAGAGAGAGAGAGAGAAAGAGAGAGAGAGAGAGAGAGAGAGAGAGAGAACCGAAAGCGGGCCTCAGCTGGCGGCGCTGTCCGATAATGGAACACGACCCTTTTCGCCGTTAAACGACGTGCCTTTTGACGCTCGCCTAGCTCGGCCGCCGATGCTGGAGCTAGGCGGCTAACCGGCACCGGTTCGGCGGGAAGGAGACGGTACCTGGTCGCTGCTGCTAGTGGTGGTGCTGGTGGTGGTTCCGGTTCCCTCGGAGAGCAGCAACGATCATGTTGGGCTGCTTCGCTCACATGTGACGTCCATGTTTGCCGTCTCTGCCTCTGAGAGGAGCCGCACCAGCGTTGGGGACGACAAACAACGGAAACCACCACTCACCATTTCCGGTAGGCGGCTTCACAATACATATTCCGTTCAAACCGAGAGATTGGTTGTTTTTAATGACATCTCCGTTTGAAAATACGTGCGCATTAATTTAACTGAATGACTCAGCTGCCGTCTTCATCTCAAACAATTTAAGAAGGTCTTAATAAAAACTAGAGCCACAGTTCGTGCTCTTATCCTGAAAGGTCGCTCCTCTGTTTCCGGTGTGGTTCCGTCAGCTTGGAGGCAGCTGTCAAGCAGCAGCTGAGGACTGTAGTCAGTGTTTAGTTTCCTGTTTCACTGCATTCAGCTCAGCTTTAAACAGCCTTTGGAAATCAACACACACGAACGTCACGATATCAACACATCGGTGTCAATACGCAGTGTCTGTCTATCAGGAACACATTTAATGAAATAAATGAAAAATACCGTTACGGTTTAAGGTGAATTTATCAATATACTGTGCAATGAACGCCATAGTTTGTTTTTGTTTTTTTTGGTTTTTTTTGTTTTTGTTTTTTTTTAACTTTACACAGCCTCCACCAGAGGGCGATGTAGTGAACCAAAGCAGGAGAAGCGGCGGTTCCGGGTTACATTTGTTTATTTTTTTCTGCAAAATCATGTGACATTACAAGTCTCTTTAAAAATCTCTCTGCTGGAAACATATTTACATCAGACTTGACCGTTCCCTGCTGAATTAGGTCACAAGCGCTTCAAAAAACAACAACACAAAAAAGTGCAACGCCATCTTGTTGCTCGCACACAAAGCGAAGCGACGCTGAAGACACAAGGAGGCAGTAATGAGCCGTTTCATATCAGACAACAATAGAAAAAAAAAACATGCAAACAGGAAAAGAAGGAAAATATGGCCTTGAAGTCTGCACGCAATCACACACAAAAACACCCGCTGGTCAGCGGCTCCCCCTACTGGCAGGGCGTGGAACTCCATGTTAGCGCACAAGTTTATTGCATAATGGTAAAATCTCTCTCTCTCTCGTTCACTCACACACACTCACATACAAATCCTTTAGAAAAATATTTGGAGCTTCAAAATAAAATTCTGGTGTTTTTTTTCCTGCAAATAATAAAGAAAAAGGAAGGAAATGTACAAGAAATTTAAAATTAAAAACCAAGAAACTGAATCCTCCTCCTGATTGTTTTCATCACATTCTTCCGGAAGGTTCATTTGGCCTCAAATTTGCTCCAGAAAAAGAAAAAAAGAAGGAAAAAAAAGAGAAAAGAAGTCAATATAGGTCACCTGATTTTGTTTTGTACAAGAGAGGAAATATTATAATACATGGATTTTTTTGCCGGTTGAAAAATTTTGTTATGTTTGAATATACGGATGTGATTTATATTTTCCTTTTCTTTTCCGCTTTTACCTTAAATACTCAACCAAATGGAAACCAGGAAGTGAAGAAAATACTTAAAAAAAAAAGGAAATACAGGAAGTAAAAAAACAATGGTAAAAACAAAAAGAAGAGCATCTCAGTGCTTCAACGACACATTTCGCCGTAACATCTTTCATCTGACATAGCTTTAAAATTCACTTCCTGTTTCCTTCAAAGTCAAATGACCCCGACGACCTTGACGTGTGACTGAGAGGCTGTCGGCTGCCTGCACCGATGCGCCTCCCACACCCCTCCCTGCAAACCACCTAGTTCCTCAGCGTATAGAAAGCCCTTGAAACTGTGAGAGGTGACCTGGCTTGACCTTCAACGACCTCCAGGTGGCGACGTCGTGTCGCGGTTTCTCGCGGAAAAAACACACACAAAAAAACAAAACAAAAGCCGCTACGTTAAATTATTCCATAAACATTTTTTTCAATAAATTCTATTAATTTAACATAACATGATGAATTACATCTTTTACCAGATTAATAAAGAAAAAATAAAATAAAATAAAACGCCTCGGGATCGAATTTGGTTGACACAAAAAGTAGATCTGCTTGAAATTTTGCCCTTTTTTAATGTTAATTTTGAAAGAAAAAAAAAAACTTTGACTTCCTGTTGTGCAAACTCGACTCTGGATGATCCAAAAGTGCCTTGTTTCTCATAAGATTTTTCTTCCGCTTTCATCCAGTCACAACGGGCCGCCGACGGCTTTGAACTTTTGTCAATTTTTTCAGTTTTCTTCGATTGTATTGGGAAAAATTAACTCTTCCACCCAAAAAAATCTAAAATGATCCAAAAATATCACTGCTGCTAGAAGAGAAAACAAAAAAAAGAAAAATCAAACATCCCAGTTGAAGCTGAAGCAAAATCCTCATCAACACGCCGACTCTGCTGGCGTGTTGTGTTGATCTTCGCCATGTTTTACATGTCTAGGGTGACACAAACTCTACACACACGTTTGAACCACGTTGCAATTTAAAAAATAAAAATAAAATCTTTATACTTTGAAAAGCATCTAGGGTTAGAAGTTAAAATTCTCCTATAACTTTAATGAATGAGAGAGAAAGATAACAGAAGGGGGCGGGGCTAAGGCCTGTCAATCACAGTGGCTGGCTGGAGGTTCAAGGGTTGCACGAACCCACCGCTGT
>NW_027466137.1:482500-535000 GCF_046127955.1 Nelusetta ayraudi | reverse complement strand
GAGAGAGAGAAGGAAGGAAGGAAGGAAGAGAGAGAAGGAAGGAAGGAAGAGAGAAGTAAGGAAGGAAGAGAGAGAAGGAAGGAAGGTCTCTCACTACCCCCCACCCCTGCCCCCCTACCTGGTGTGTGGTGCTGGTAGGCCCCTCCCCCTCCCTGGGCGTGGAGGCCCAGCTGGGTGAGGGTGGAGGCCAGGTTCCCGGTGCTGCCGCCGCCGCTCAGGGGGGCGGGGCCAGCGGGGAAGGCAGGCTCGTCCTGGTCCAGCGGCGTGGGCAGCGGCGAGGGGAAGTGCAGGCTGGACAGGTCGGGCAGCGAGCCGCCCGTGTTGAGCGCCAGCGGGACGCCGAGCGGCGCTGCCGGCGGCTGCTGTTCCGGCGCGCTGAACACGCTGAGGAGCACAGTGACAGTGAGTCCACTGAATCCCCCCTCCAGATAGAACAGCCAACAAAGCAACGCTTCACACGAGACAATAAACAACTTCATATTGCACACGTGCAAAATCCAATTAGAAATCACAAAAGCTCAGCAAAATAGAGAAATTATTTGCAGCCTTTGGATTTGAAATGAAGTAAAACCAATAAACCAATGAAGTCGTTATAACAATAACATAATAGCAGCGGGCCAGCAGCTCCAGCTGTGATTTTATATTGGTCCCCGGGCCAGAGTTTGCCTATGCCCCGGCCACCTCGTCATACTGGGAGCGAGCCGCTCTTACTTGATTCCCGGGACTTCGCAGGACTTTGGTCGCGAAGACAGCAGAGAGAGCTGCAGGAGGAGAAGGAGAAGAAGTTGGAGTTGGAGACCTCCTACCCAGAATGCACCTGGAGAGGTCATCAGAGGGAGAGAGAGACAGAGACAGAGAGGGAGAGAGAGAGAGAGAGGGAGGGAGAGACAGATAGAGAGAGAGGGAGAGGGACAGAGAGAGAAGGAGAGACGGAGAGAGAAGGAAAGAGAGAGAGAGAGCGAGCGAGAGAGAGAGGGACAGAGAGAGAGGGAGGGAGAGAGAGAGGGAAAGAGAGAGAGACAGAGAGAGCGAGAGGGAAAGAGAGAGAGAGAGGGAAAGAGAGCGAGAGAGAGCGAGAGGGAAAGAGAGAGAGAGAGAGGTGACCTTCTTGGCGTCCCAGGGATTGAGCTTCCCGTCGTCCAGCACGTTCTCCTCAATGGGCGGGACCGGGTACGGAAACACTGAGCGACAAAACCAGTGACATCATCAGTGACATCATCAGTGACATCAGCAGCAGCAGCAAATTGACTGTTCAGAGGCAGAACTTACTTCTCCTGCCCCCCTCTGCATCAGCATGGCCTTCAGGAACACACACACACACACACACACACACACACACACACACACACACACACACACACACACACACACACACACACACACACACACACACACACACACGATTTCAGAAGTCAGAAGTCACAACAAAAACCAGTTCACACTGTGTGTGTGTGTGTGCTGGTTTTGCTGCCTCACCGGGACGGCGGCCCCCCATGCTGAAGGGGTCTCCTGTGTGCGGGTTCATGACGCTGGTGTGAAGGGCGGAGTCAGAGTTGGTCCTGTGGGGCGGAGGGGGAAGAGGAGGAGGGGCTGTGAGATGGAGGGATGGAACTCAACACCACCATCCACAGGGGGTGTGAACAACGACAACATCAGCAACACCGACTCCCAGAAGCCCCCTGGAGGGCATGACATCATCGAGCAGCCCGTTCAAACACGCCCACTCACTGACGCAAGCTACTTCCTCATTGGTGGATGTGATCACAAGTTGAAAGTGTGAAAAGAAACGGGTGCGGAGGAGATGAAGGTTGGAGAAGCTTCACACTCCATGTCCAAAAGATCCAGAGGAGGAGGAGGAGAAGAAGAGGAAGAAGAAGAAGAAGAAGAAGAAGAAGAGGAAAAAGAAGAGGAAGAAGAAGAGGAAGAAGAAGAGTGGAATTACGTTTCCCCACAACGTCATCCCATTGGCTCTCAGGCTGGAGGAGGTGGAGCTGGGGTAGGGCAGTGTGGAAGAGGATGGAGATGAAGAGGGAGGAAGAGCAGCAGGAGGAGGTGGAGGAGATGAAGAGGGACTAGAGGGGGAGGGAGCTGGAAGAGGAAGCGCAGGAGGAGGAGTCACCTGTTGAGTGCAGTGGTGGGGAGGCGGAACAACTGGTTTTTATCCCCTGGGAAGCTTCCGGAACAATTCCTTGTCAAGACCAACAAGAAGACACAGTTACTATCCTGCAGCAGCCAGTGGGCGGAGGGCTGAGAGGAGCAAGGGGCGGGGCTGGAGGGGGAGGAAGAGTCGTCTGGACGGGGGGGAAGCAGGCAGAGGAAGACAGAGAGAGAGAGAGAGAGAGAGAGAGAGAGAGAGAGAGAGAGAGAGAAGGATGGAGGCTGGCAAGTCATGTGACCGACGGAGGAGGAGCGAGTGCAGGAGGAGGGAGGGGTCTGTATCCAAACCACACCCACTTTACCAGCCAGCTTGAGATCAGCTGGCCCAAGTCACATGATCTCATCCTCATCATCAGTCTGACTAGCACTGGGTCTGCTGGCCACCACAGCTTCCTTCTGTCAGGTGGGTGGAGCCAGTCTGTCACCAGCCAATCAGCAGGTTGAACATTGACGACCATGTCCACAACCACTGAGGCCAACAGGATGGTCTTCTGGACCGATTCCTCAACCGGTTCCTCCATCGGTTCTCTACAAGTTCCTCAACTGGTTCTTCTACAAGTTCCTCCATCGGTTCCCCTACTGTCTTCTTGACCGGTTCCTCTACTAGTCCCTCCATCGGCCCCTTTTACTGGCTCCTTCGTGGGTTCTTCTGCTGTTAGAGCATCCTGTAGTCTTAGGATGGCGTGATAGAGAAGCACGCCATCAGCCTCCTGTGTGTTGACTGACGCCAGTCTCTCGCTCGCTCTCTCACTCCCAAGAAGAAGGGGACACCAGGACACCTCAGCAGGAGGGTTTTAGTTTAGTTTAGTTTTCATAGTTGAGAAGCAGCAAGAGGTGTAGCAGGAGGAGGAGGAGGAGCAGGAAGAGGAGGTGCAGCAGCAGGAGGTGTGAGAGCTGACAGGTTTGTGTGCTGTGTTAGTGCTTCAGTTGTGAGTGAAAGCTGTGTGAAGCTCCGCCCCTCCTCACAGGTGTTCAGACAAGTCAGAGGCCTCAGCAGAACCGCATGGGACCAGTTCACATACAGAACCAGAAGTCATCGTCATCATCAGCTCTAGCAGGAAGTGGAGAACGTCAGCTGATCACCACTATCAATATCCATCATCACCATCAAGTCTGTCACTGAATCCAATCAGACAGTTGATTTGATGAAAAAAGGGAGGCGGGACATGATGATTGACAGCTGGTGCTGACGACACCCGAGTGGTCCAACTCAGCAACATGGCACTGCCACAAAAAGAGGGCGGAGCTTTGTGCTGAGACTTCCTGCTCATCCCATGATGGAGCAGCTGATCGCTCAGGAAGGTCACTCAAGTTCAAACCAACCCCTGACCCGCAGGGGTCAAAGTGTCATTCCCTGATTGGACCGTCTGAACAGTGGGGGAGGGGGCGGAGCCAAACATGGCTTGAGCAAGTTGCAAAGCAGCGAGGAGGGCGCGGCCTGGAGGACAGAGCGTACCTTCTCCAGCTGGGGTCGGATGGTGGCGACAGGTAGGCCGAGCTGTAGGGGGCGCTATCCACCTGGAGGACATCACTGGTTCAGGACAACAGCAGCAGCAAGGAGGAGCACACTGAAGCCATCCAACAGCAGACGGGAACACGCAGGTATGTACGTACGTATGAACATACATGTATACATACATACATACAACTGTTCTTGGTTTTTGTTTTGTTAATAGTAGTGATCTCTTGACATTTGGTAAGGACAAATAATCTAAAATTTAAAAATTAATAAAAAATTAATGCTATTGGTTATCGTTATCGGCTTGAAAAAAAGCATCTCTAATATATATCTATACACACACACACATATATATATATATATGTACACATGTAATCATATCATGAAATCAAAGAACAGGAAGTGAGCAACAGGAAGTGGCATCGCTGGGCGGAAGGATACGGGTCGGTTGCGGTACGGCCGGGCCGGTGAGATGAAGCGCCGATCCCTCTGGACGCGCTCCACCAGGCCGTGGTGGCGGGTGGAGCGGCTGGACTCCAGGCTGGACGGGAAGGAGCCCTGGAGGGGGAGGGGATAGCAGGGTCAGAGGTCACAGCAGGGAGCGAGGGGAGGGACCAGGGGGCAGGCGGGGCCTCACCTGGAAGTCCTGGGGGCTGCGGCCAATCTGGTTGACGTTGGGCAGCGAGCCGCTGTAGTACGGCCCCTGACTGCGGGCCAGCCGGAGCTTCTGGGCCTGGAGCTGATGGACAGACACACAGACAATAGTAGGTCAGCAGGCAGAGGGACAGACAGACAGACAGACAGACTCTCAGCTCCTCGGCCAGCGGCTCGAGTGGAGGCAACGCTGCCCCCCCGGCTGCACAAATGATGACCGTCAGCATTGGGTTGGCAGATTGAGCAGCCAAAGATCTTCAGCTGAGGATGAAGATGCAGCCTCGACTCTGTGGAGGTTGAATTAAACATCCTGCTGGTCAACCATGGAGCTTATGTCAGGAACACACACACACACCCTGATGCCATCAGCTGATTGAAGCACACAAATAACCACACCCCAGCTCCACCCAACAATCAAGCGCTGGTCATCACAGGTGACTTCAATCATCTCCAAATTTATTCAATGCAAAAACATTTTGATTCGTCATAATTTTACTCTAATCAAACTGTTTGACAGAATTGACTGAATTAGTCTCAACAGATGCTGCGATTGGCTCTGACAGGTCACCTGACCATCTCCAACCACTGGGAGCTGAGCTAAGCTAACGGACCAGCGGGTTCTAAACGGCTGCAGTTCCCCTGAGAAACACTGCAGGGTGTCTGAGTCAAGCTGCTATATGATTGGACCGTGTTGTTTCATTGTGGTGACGCGCTGGAGGTTTTTTCATCGGAGAAGATGCTCTGCTGCTGGAGCAACATCTCAGCGGCTCCAAACTGTGACGTCACGGAGATTAAATTGCCCAATAGTCAAGAACGCAGTCCCGGTGTGAGTCTTAGCGGCCCCTCTTGTAGCTCTAAGGACGGACACACACACACACACACACACACACACACACACACACACACACACACACCACATCCTGCTGTAGTTACGCGGCTAACACGCACTGAACACTTGGCGTCAACAAAAATGGACCAAACTTTCAAACATCAATTTTCTGCTCAGACCGAGCTGGACGAACCGGTGCCGGAACCGGTGCCAGTACCGGTACCGGGTCATCCAGCTGCAGCCCCCGGGATTCGCCGACAGTCTATGGCCCCAAATTCCACCTGGAAAACTATCAAAATAAGGCGGTCGCGACCTATGACGGTGAAAACCGGGATCGAGTACCGACTTTCACAACTTGAGACGCTCGAAGCGGCTTCGTCCATCACGTCGGCTCTCCTCAAACAATACACCACACAGCGCCACCAGCCGGACAGGACGAGAATGACACAGCGACTGAAAGTTTTCGTCCAGCGCTGTCAACCTTGAGAGAGAGCCAACAGGTTCCCGAGGTTGCATACACACAACGACAACACTTCCGGTACAGCGACTATTTTACAACTCCCTAAAGTTGGACACGGGCACCGGGTTTCCCGCCAACGACTTCGGCTCGAACCCGGAGATGAAGTGTCTCCGCTGCGAGTGACGGCAAAGGTATCACAACATAGTAAACAAGGCGGGTTAGCTTCGCTGCTGCTAACGGCTCGCTAGCAGCGCTCAACGACGGATCGGAAACAGACGAGATCGAGTGCCAACAGTGAGTCCCCGCAAGACTTGGCCGCGTTGCGTTGCCTTGCGCGGTTCCCTGAACGCAACAGTAGCGAACATGGCGCCCAGTGGGCCAGGGGCAGCGGGGCAGCCGCCGAGCCCGAGCAAGGCCTCTCCTCCCCCGGCCAGCGCTGTTCCTCCTGCCGCCGCCTCACACTCACTCACCCTGGTCGAGGTGATGTCCATCATCACCTCCTGAAAGGCGGCCGTCTCCTCGGCCTGCCGCTGGGTGTGCAGCGCGATCTTCTCGCTAAACTTTCTCGGGTTTGACGCGCCGGCGCCCAGGCCCGAGGTGGCTCCGGGTCCGGATCCACAGCCGCCTGAGCCCGTCGCAGACATCTTCACCGAGCGGACCGAGCGACCGACGGCGGCGACTTGACGTAGTGGAACGATCCGAAGCAGAAGGGAAGGAGGGTGGCGAAGAGGAGGAGGTCTCACTCTGCACACACTTGTGAAGACCAGAGCGCCCCAGTCTCCCAGGAGCAGCAGGAGGCAGGAGGCTGCTGGTGCTAGAACTCCCTGGTTAGTAGCGCAACAGTATTTTGATTCGATTAATTTATTATATTTATTAAAATATATATATGTCAACCATGATCAAGAACTACAAACGGTATAGTTTTAATCAATTGGGATTTAAATCAAAACCATAATTTGTCTTCTTTCATTTTGTGATGGAGACCCGGAAGATGGTTGGATCCAGATTTCCGCATTTTTGTTGTTTTGTTGTTATTTAGTTAAATGACAAACATGATAATCAGTTTGACCAATAAATAAAGAAAATCATCCAAATAACTCAAATATATCTCAATATTTGTTTCCTCAGCTACAATATACAGCGATGTATCATCCGCTGGGAGAAATCATGTTCTGGTTGCGAAATTATATTGAAGTGATCATTGTAGATGTCACACGTCGGGACACAGAGAGCAGAAATGCTGACAGACGTTCATCACGTTCATAGAACATCTACGGTTTGGGGGCGAGAGTACGAGGACGCCCTCTACTGGACAATTGGAGCTCTCCAAAAGCAGATGAGTGAAGCAGAACTTCCTGGAGAAATCAGAAGAGATCTTTCACAAAGACAATTAAACAAAGGTGGAGGCCAACTGACGAGCATCTTCAGCAGAACCACAATAATGTTTCATTGAAGTATTTTATTTTACTTGAATTAATTTGTGTTTTAAATCATTATTTGGCTTTCCAGATTAAAAAATAATAATAATACATCACTATTCCTGCAGGTGTACTGCAGGTACACAATTTCTCTCAGATAATAATGTGTATGTGGATGAAGACAGGTGCTTTGTGATGATGCTGGACACAGGCTGAGGTTACCCAGGTGAGGGTGTCTGACCATGTGACCCCCTGGGGTCATCACAGATCAGTTGTTGCTGACGTCTGACACAATAAAATCATATATATTCTAAAAAATGGTCACCCAGCCTTCACCCTGTGACTCCCTGGTGTTGATGGATGGATGGATGGATGGATGGGTGTTCTAAAATATTCTAATATCAGAGAAATTAAATTGAATGACCATTAAGTACATAAGTTCAGACATTACTACAAAAACATCCATCCATCCTCTATACCAGATGTGGGCAAACTACGGCCCGGGGACCATATGCAGCTCATTGAGCTTTTTAATCCGCCACGCTGAATTTGAAGAAATGATATTAACAGTCAGGCAATCATGAATCCGCTGCATCTCCTCCATGTTTCCATTGTTTTCAGAGTCATTTCAATAAAGAGCTAAACACCCTGGTGGTTCTACACTGTAAAATCTAATAAGTTGACTTTACTAAAAAAAAAATTGCAAACTTGCTGCCTTAAAAAAAGTAATTGATGTTGACTTAGATGAATTAGATTTGATTAACTTAATTATTGTGAGTTGGCAGTACTCAAATAAGTCGTAATAAATTGGATTACAGAAATGTATTTATTGTGAGCTTCCAGTACTCAAGTGATAGGTTAACTTTCTGTAGTTTTTCTTGACCTAAAAGAATTCTACAACAGAAGATACAACTGCACATACTAATTTCATTAAAAGCACATTATCTAACAGTGATGACCCCCAAAAACACAATGAATGGAGAACACTCGTTCTAAAATTTATTTTAAAATGCATTTAACCCTTTGCTACAGAAATGACTGAATAATACATACATAATACATACATACATATATGGGCGAGCAACCATTTGCCTCAGCTTAAGATGTCTTTGAAAATGGGTAAAGAAGTCTGCTTCTGAGCAAGGCTCCACAAGGTTGCACAACTGACAGTGAAATGCAGTTTCTCCACTTTTGCCTGCATCTTTTTGAGAGTGCCATGTTGGTAGGTGTACTTTGAGTGCATTAAGGTTTAAATGTGCGGAGGCATTCCTTATGAAGACATGGGAGTGGAGATGTCCGAGAGTGGTCTCCATGTTTTAAGCGGTAATGCTTAAGCAAGTGGCCTCTCTTTTCAGCAGGGAATGTGCAGTACTTACAAGTCCACCGCATTAGATGATACTGCTCTGGTAGACCTGAAAAGACATGATAGTTTCAGCATTGCAGGAAAAAAAATAGTTATTTTTTAAAGTACAATTTTTGTTAACAGTCACAAATGAAAATGTAAAATGTATATTTTTTAAATCACAAACTAAAATGTATATCAAAGTAATTCAGAAGTTGTGCTTATTTATTTTATTATTTATTTATTTTTTACCAAAAAGAAGTGTTGCTGGTAATGGTGGCAATTGGAAAGAGAGATTGAAAGAGTTTGAGATTTAATGAGAAGTTGTTGTTTTTTTTGTTTTTTTTGCACGTGAAATTTCTGTATGACAACTTTGTATGTAAAAGCCTCTAGGCTGTGATGGTACACATATTTTGAACTTGGGTTGAACACGGTTCAATGAACTGACAGGAGAAGAGATGATCAGGAGGAGAAGTTTATTTGGGTATATACTGCAATTTGCAGATTACATTTAAATGTTGATTTTTTTTTTTTTCATAACATATTTTATTCAAACTAGGAAAAAAAGAAGCGGCCAGCGCAGCTCTAACAATGTCACAGAAAATCACAATAGTGTTAATAGCGATGATTAAAACAGTAATAGCAACATGTACGTGTTACATCAAAAACAAATCTGGATGGTGCAGTGATTACATCAGTCGAGACAATCAAGTCAAGCAGTGAGATCGAACATTTCTCCTCCGTTCTGATTTCCAGAAGCAAGTAAACCAACTCTCTGTAAATAGTCAAGCATGGGCTGCCACATTAAATGCTTCATTTTACAGAACAAATCTTCAGAGGGGGCACTGGCTGTCCTCCACAAGAACTCGTCCAGTGACCCGGAACTCCAGGTGGGTCCAGTCGAGCACATTCCCAGCGCTGAAGAACCCATTTTCCATGAAGTTCATGATCTCCTGGCGTGGAATGGTTTCATTCCACATGTGCACATCTGTCAGCAACCCGACGAAAGACTGTCCTGCGTCAAACCCTCCACCGTACGAGTCCTGGTCCTGGAGAGGGGACAGTTCAACATTTTGATGAAGCTGAGTTGAGCGTGCAGAAGAATTACAAGTATGTGAGTGTGCAGCACTGTACCTGTCCCAAAGTGATGCTGAAGGGGCCAGTGATGTTTCCAGTGGTGATGTACCTCCTAACACTGTGTCGTCCATCCAGCCACACCTGTGCCGCTCCGGTCACACCGTCCCATGTGACGCACATGGAATGCCACGTGTTCAAGGCGTAGTCCATCCCTAGGAACGACTTCCAGGAATCTTTGACAAAGAGGATGAATTGATTTGGGTTTGGATCCCAAAACAGAACCAAGCCATCGGCATGGCTCGGTGTAGCCAACGAGAAGAGAACGTGAGTTCTAGTCAAGTCTGTGAAGGACCTGCAGCGACGGCAAAGGCACAGTCAGTCATTAATGTATCATATCTCAAGTAGATCATCCACTTATGTGTACATGTGTGTTGTTGTTGTTGTGTCACTCTCACCTGAGGCAGACAGTGGCAGCACCGAGATCCTGCTCTGATGTGGTCAGAGCCACATGAGCAGTGTCGGTCTCTAGTGGGAAAGTGAACATTTCAAATAGAATATCTGAAAAAAAACAACCAACATGAGAGAACAAGTTTTCCATGATCAAACTGTTTACAAATACATCTTCTGTTACTAAGGTGTTATTTTACCTTGAGGTCTGGCTGCACACACGGGCAGCAGAGCCAGACACACCAGGAGGAACTTCATCTACAATAAACAACACAGCAACAAACAGCACAGAATGAAAACATCTCCATCTGTTTTGACAAACATGGTCTTCTGCTGTTCTCCCACAGTGTTCATCTCATGCTCTTTCCTGTCCTTACCTTTCGTAGTGACCGGGAGACGGGACGCAAAGTTCTGACCGCTGATGTTACGAGAGGCGCCGAGGCTTCGAAGGTGTCCGGTAAAGATGGGGACGACTGACTGACTGAATTCCTGCTCAGGACGTCTGCCCTTTTCTACCCATCGCAGGTGGACCTCGGTCATGGGCGGTGAGGGGGGGGTGGGGGGGGGGGGGAGCGGGATAGTGGGAGGAGGGAGGCCTGAGGGCCAAGACAGGAAAAAAAAGACAGAGGAGAGAGAAGAGAGGGAAAAAAAAAGTGCTTGTGTCATGTGTAATAATAATAATAATAAAAAAATAATAATAATGATAAAAATAAAATAAAATAAATAATAATAATAATAATAATAATAATAATAATAATAATAATAATAAAAATAATAATAAAAATAATAATAAAAAAAATTATAATAATGATGATAATAATAATGATAATTAGCCATTCTCCATAGTAATTATCACTTACAGCTGTAATAACAGCTATTCATTTCTATTCAGACTCCTGACACCCATCTACCGATAACATGAATCAAAAAGCTTTAATGGATTTTGTCGTGATTTGTGATTTAATGGAAACACACGAAACAAAACATACATTTGTCCAGATGACGCAACTGTCTCGGCCAGACGTCAATTTCATTATTAAGGCCAAACAGTCATAATTTCACCTGTTGGTCCAGGAACGGGTCGAGCAGCTGAGTCAGTAGTTGAGTCATGCCTGGCCTCTCCTCCTCCTCCTCCTCTTCCTCCTCCTCCTCCTCCTCCTCCTCCTCACTAAGCCTCTGTTGCTCCCCTGTCGTCTCTTTCTCTCCTGCTCCAATATTTCTCTTAAAATAAGAAGAGGTGTCTGTGGACTTTCTCTTCCTTGTCTGAAAATGACTGACATACACAAGCAGCAGCTTAACTCAGTTAAAGATGTCAGAAAGCCGTCACAGAGCTGCGGTAACAGGTGCTGTAACTGCACTGTTTAGCACTTCAAAAGCACATGTGGCGACGCCTACTTCCCCCCCCACCGTCCCCTCTTTCGCAAAAGAATATTATATTATAATATTGGCTTTTTGACTTGTTTTGACTTACTGAGGCTCGGTTCCGAACTCCTTGCCGTTTTTTTTATTTATTTTTTTTATTTTATTTTTTTGACGCTTGACGCGTCTCACTCAGCGCGTCTCCTCCGTCTTATGTCTTAACTGAGGCGTCGGGGCCTGCGATGAGTGAGGGAAGATCACGAGCGGCTCGGCCCGATTGGGATGAAATGCATAACTGACCCTATGACAATCTATACTGGCCAGTGGAGTGGCCAGTGAATGTATGAGGGGGCGGGGATGCTGCTCGCAAAACGTTCTGTTTTTCCCACTCGCGCCTGTCAGTGTACGTGACGAAGGTCACGGGATTTCTCGGAAACAAACCTTCGACCAGCGTGACGTGTTCCAGATGAAGGCTAAAGCCTTCGTGTTCCCAGAACTTCGACATTGTTGCCCCTCCATGGCGAACCTCTATCACTACCAAAAGTAGCGTGTTCAAAGAGAGCTCTGAAGTCAACACATTCCTGCGAGAGGGCACAGTGGTCAGGATGACGGTGACGTCAGGCCTCATCGGGCCTTGACCCAACCGGTTCCGGAAAGGCTTCAATTCTCCAAGTTCATGTGCAAACCAATGAAAAAGACAGAATGTATGTCCAAATCATTTTAAATGATAATATGTGTATAATACATTTTTCCCTGAAAGTGTCATGATTGGCAGAGGTTCTTCTGCATGACACGGGAATGTTTGACACAGCGATGGAAGAGTCTAACTCACGTTGTTGGGTCAGTGTGTTCAGTCAGTGATTGAAGGGAACGGGCTGCTGCTGCGTAGACGTGGAGAATTCCTTCAATCAATCAGTCAAACTTTATTTATATAGCACTTTCCACTGAGTGGGGCCGTAATGGCTGAACGCAGCCTCGCCGTGCGTGACGGGTTTGTTTTGACTCGTGGAAGAGTTCACAGGCCGGTGTGTTCCCAGAGCTGATACATTGTTATGTGTTGTGTTTCTAAGGTCAACCTCGATCACAACGTGGTGATAGAGTGAAGTATCTTTTTTTTGGGGGGGGGGAGGGGAATAAGGATTCAGAATTTGTTTCAATGCTTTATTGTTGTTGGGGCAAACAGCTGTTCTTTCTTTTCACCTTGAATCTTGGGTTACTCTGTCACAATACTTATGCTTGATCTTAGAAATGTAGTCGGTTATCTTATTCCATACCGTTGTGCCTTGTTTGTTTGCATATAATTGTTCAATATAAAAAAAAAAGAAAAAAAAGAAAAACGCTCCAAGTGCGCCCTCGTCATTTTCTCTGTTTTCTCGACAGTGTTACACTGAAAAGAGAAACGGGATGAATAGTAGCACCGGGTTGGAGTGATGGCGGCGCCCATGGGTCTGCAGTTGGGTCCTCTTGCGACGTAGCGTCAGTGCGTCAGGCGCACTGACTACCGTAATAACTGGAGTGTGTGTGCGCGCGCGCAACATCTTTTCTCTCCCATTCAAATCGGGGACTGTCCCCGAAAATCAGGGACGTCTGGTCACCCGAGATCATCATCATCATCATCATCATCATCATCAGCAGCAGCAGCAGCATCCGTCGTGCTGGACGGTGACAGGTCAGGTGTTTGCGACAGAAGCGGCGGGGTTGACGGCACCAGACTCATCCACCGTCACAACCGCAGTGAAGTCTCTGCGTCGGCGTGAACACGGTGGAGGTCCGGAACTTGGCCCCAGCCGAATGCGAACGCAGTCGAGACGGATCCGGAAGGTGTTCAACTCGCGGTGGCATCAGGCTGAAACTAGTTCTGAACGTCCCGGTCCAGTTCAAACCGGCAGTTCTTTCAAGGGAATTCCGACCCGTGCTGCTCTGTGTGTGCCTGGCTGCGGCCACGCAGGTGTGTTGTTGTGTTTGCGGTGGAACACCGCTGGGTGGGCGGGACTTCCAGGTGGCGCTTTCCGGCCTCGTGGTGCTGAAGATTTGGAGCTGAGAGCAGCAGGTTGGTGTGTGTGTGTGTGTGTGTGTGTGTGTGTGTGTGTGTGTGTGTGTGTGTGTGTGTGTGTGTGTTGGTTTAGCTGTCCCTGGCTCCCGCCGTGTCTCGTATGTTTCTGTGACCAACCAGGCGGTGTCTTTGAACAGGTTAGGTCACGTGACCTGGTGGTTCTGGGCCGCTGGTGCGGCGTGACCATGCGGGACCTGAGGCGTCTCCCCCCGCTGCACCTCCTCCTTCTCCTCCTGCTCCTCCTTCTCTGCAGCCTCCAGGGTAACCAGTGACCCTCTGCATTATGTTTTCATTCAGCTCTTTAATGAGCTGCACTGCTCAGAGCAGTCGTCCACCACTGTCATCTGCTTTCACGCCTTCTACGATGAAGCCACGTTTTCTTTCCATTGCCAAACAATAACCAACTTTCACAGGGTGTTTTCACTCGTCTCGTTGTCAGAGGAAATTTATTGAAGCATCACATTACTGGTATAATGGATGTAAACACTGCGAGCTGAATAAAGACGTGTTTTTAATTCACCCTCGATCATTGTGTGGTTCCAGCTGCAGTGGCTCCTCCGTGCAGGCAGGGGGCGACCTTCCCGGGGATGGTGGTGTCTCTGGAGGTGGGGAGCGGCAGCGTGGTGCGACTCCCTGGCGTGGCGTCGCTGGCGCGCTGCGTGGCGGCGGGCTGCGACCTCCCGGGCTATGACCTGGTCTGGCTGTCCCGGGGCAGCTGCTACGTCCTGAGCTGCCAGCAGGGGGAGGACTGTCGGCCCCGCCCTGCACACTCCACCCTGGCCTTCCTGCAGAGGGCGCCGCCGCAGGCGCTGCAGCCCTCCCCCCAGTCGGAGCGCCCCCGACTGGACACGCCCACCCTGGATGGACTGGTGGGTGGGGGAGGGGCAAAGGGGAGGAGCCAGAAGGAGGAGGACAGAGCTCGTAGCTATGAGGCCGAGACAGAGTCACTGACGGGAGATGAGTTCAACCACTCAGAAGCGGCCGCGGGCTCGGAAAGAGGCGGGGCCAAAGACGACTTCTCAGCTTCCAGAAAGGAAGCAGGCGACCTCGGAGCGGAGGTCAACACAGAGGTCAACTCAGAGGTCAGGTGACATCAGTAGGAAGAGAGATTGGTTGCAGAGGTGTGTGTGTAGCTGTGAGTGTGTAACAGTGTGTGTAGCTGTGAGTGTGTAACAGTGTGTGTGGCTGTGAGTGTGTAACTGTGTGTGTAGCTGTGAGTGTGTAACTGTGTGTGTGGCTGTGAGTGTGTGCAGCCATGACTCGCACAAGAGACACTTTCTTGTTGCAGAGACGCCTCAACTGGGAGCCAGTGACACAGCAGCAGGTGCCGACAGCTGACTCCGCCCCCTTCTCGACCGGCCAGACGACTGGTACTCACCACACACACACACACACACACACACACACACACACACAAAGATACAGGCCATCCAGAGTGACGACATCACGGAAACTCAGCAGTGCTGTGTTGTGTTGCCGTGACGCCGCTTCCTCCAGCTCCTCCGTCGATCCCCGGCCGACCTCTGACCTTTGACCTTCCCGCCGCCACCTCCTCCTGTATCAGCGCCAACATTCCCAGCTTGGCCACGCCCCTGGCCGTGTCGCCAGGTACACATGAATTCCACTGTGTGGTCATGTGACGCTGCAGCGATCACATGACACCTGCCCCCCCCCAACCCCTCCCTCCCTCACTCTCACTGTCCTCAGCTCCAGATGTGGGCGGGGCAGAGCGCGGCCCGCGGGCCGTCGTGGGGCCGGACAGGAAGTTGTTTCTTCCCGTCAGCAGTTTGAAGCTGGACGGCGGAGAAAGCAGCGGCTCGCGCGGCGTCGCCAGCTTCCACTGGGAGGCGCTCAGGTCAGACGGAAAAAAACTATCCGCTCCATTTCAAGCAACAACTACTATAATAAAAAAGTGTCAAACTTAGAAGAGAACAAAAGCAACCAGCAAGTTGTTGTCCAATGTAAGCAGTAGAAAGTACAGATATTTGTGTACAAATGTCGTTCCAGTGGCCCCCCCGGCCTGAGGCTGGAGGGGGCGGACCAGCAGGTGGCCACTGCCAGCGGCCTCCAGCAGGGGCGCTACACCTTCAGACTGACCGTGAGCGACCGGCAGGGGGCGACGGACAGCACGTCTCTGACAGTCCGAGTCCAGGAAGGTCAGGGGGTGTCGGGAAGGGGCCACATGGTGATGCACTAAGTCCCACCCCCTCACTCTTCCCACTTCCTGTTCCTGCAGCCAGGAGTCTTCCTCCCGTGGCCCACGCCAGCGGAAGCCACACCCTCATGCTGCCCAACAGCTCCCTGCTCCTCCGAGGCTCCGTGACCAGCGGAGACCAGAGCCACGTCCACTTCCTGTGGGTCCGAGACCCCCAGAGTCCCGCTGCCGGGGTCAGCTGACACTTCCTGTCTGGATCTGTCAAGAAATTCCCATTTAGGAAGATTTATTTTGATCTGAGGGGTGGAGTTTCATTAGGAATAGATCACATCCTGTTTTGGCACCTCTTTGAGTTTTGGCACTACTTCCTGTCTCAGCAGGCGCCGTGGCTCAGGTGTCTGTCTGCGTTGTTTTCTGATAAATTTGGATCCAACATGTAAACAAGTCAAGGGCTCAAGTCTATGAAGGGCTAGGCCTATGGAGGACTGGGTCTGTGGAGGGCTGGGTCTGTGAGGACTGGGTCTGTGGAGGGCTGGGTCTGTGGAGGGCTGGGTCTGTAGAGGGCTGGGTCTGTGGAGGGCTGGGTCTGTAGAGGGCTGGGTCTGTAGAGGACTGGGTCTGTGGAGGGCTGGGTCTGTGGAGGGCTGGGTCTGCGAGGACTGGGTCTGTGGAGGACTGGGTCTGTGGAGGACTGGGTCTGCGAGGACTGGGTCTGTAGAGGGCTGGGTCTGTAGAGGACTGGGTCTGTAGAGGGCTGGGTCTGTGGAGGACTGGGTCTGTAGAGGACTGGGTCTGTGGAGGGCTGAGTCTGTAGAGGACTGGGTCTGTAGAGGGCTGGGTCTGTGGAGGGCTGGGTCTGTGAGGACTGGGTCTGTGGAGGGCTGGGTCTGTGAGGACTGGGTCTGTAGAGGGCTGGGTCTGTGGAGGGGTGGGTCTGTGAGGACTGGGTCTGTGGAGGGCTGGGTCTGTGAGGACTGGGTCTGTAGAGGGCTGGGTCTGTGGAGGGGTGGGTCTGTGAGGACTGGGTCTGTAGAGGGCTGGGTCTGGAGAGGGCTGGGTCTATAGAGGGCTGGGTCTATCACTTCAGGACAGCTTGTGGAGCTGTGACTGTGTTGCAGGACGTCCTGTACGGCTCGGAGCAGCAGGCCTCCCTCTACCTGGCCAACCTGGTCCAGGGCACCTACCTGTTCCAGCTGAGGGTGACTGACGGCCAGGGCCGGTTGGCCACGGCCACGGCCACCGTGGAGGTGCGGCCAGGTGTGTTCCCTCTCCTCTGCTCCTCCTCCTCCTCCACCTCCTCCCCCTCCTCCTCCCTCACCTGTCCCACCTGCTCCTCCTGCAGAGCCGGACGGTGGTGAGCAGGTGGAGCTGGAGCTGCTGGTGTCGGTGTCGGAGCTCAGCGTGGCTCAGAGGGACACGGTGGTCCGCCAGCTGGCTGCACTGCTCCATGTGGTGGACAGCGACATCCAGGTGGGGGCGCTGCAAGGACGCTCGGATCTCAGGTAGCCACCTACTGACCAGATGTGTCTATAGATCACAGGGGTCCAACTCTGGCCCGTGGGCCAAATGTGGCACGCGGTGTCATTATATTTGGCCCTTGGAGACCAATAGGAAATGAGATGTTTGCTTTGCTCCTGCCTGAACTCTGTGTGTGTGTGTGTGTGTGTGTGTGCAGCACGGTAATGCGGCTCTGTGTCAGGGGCCCCTCAGGACCCCTGGCAGCCCCCAGACTGGTGGCGCTGCTGAGGAACCAGCTGCTGAGGGAGAGGAGCGACTTCCTGCTGTTCCGAGTGCTGAGAGTCGACACCGTCTGTGAGACGTGAAGCTTCCTGTGCCCCTGCTGACCTCAGCTCCTCGCCTCCTCTGACTCCTTCTCCTGTTGCCTCCTCAGTGTGCCTGCTCAGCTGCTCAGGGCGTGGCCAGTGTGACCCAATCAGCAAAGAGTGCACCTGCGACCCCTTCTGGACGGAGAACGTGATTCGTCGTTACCTCGGTGACGGCCAGAGTAACTGCGGTAAGTCACACGGCTAGTGGTTAAAGCTCCTCCTCCTCCTCCTCTTCCTCCTCATCTCTCCTCCTCCTCCTTTCTACTCCTCCTCATCCTCATCTCTGCTCCTCCTCCTCCTCATTTCTCCTCCTCCTCATCTCTGCTCTTCCTCCTCCTCCTCTCTGCTCTTCCTCCTCCTTCTCTCTACTCCTCCTCCTCGTCTCTGCTCTTCCTCCTCCTTCTCTCTACTCCTCCTCCTCATCTCTCCTCCTCATCTCTGCTCTTCCTCCTCCTCCTCTCTGCTCCACCTCCTCCTCCTCGTCTCTGCTCCTCCTCCTCCTCATCTCTGCTCCATCTCCTTCTCTTCATCTTCATCTCTGCTCCATGAGCCAGGTGGCCAGTGGGCAGGTCTCCCTGCTGATTGGTTGCCCAGGTGATGGACTGATCCCCACCTCATGGAGCCTTGTCTAAAGGCCCAGGGTTTACTGTTTTAGTGCCATCTAGTGGTCACAAAGTGTATTACTGACAACATTAATGTCCAAACTGGCACATCTTTGTGACACCAGCTTCTGGCCTGCCATAGCAGCCACTTCCTGTTGCTAGCTGTGTACAGAGCTGCAGGTTGTTTTGTTGTCGTCGTCGCTGTCTGTCTGTCTGTCAGAGTGGAGGGTGCTCTACGTCATCCTGGCCAGCTTCCTGTCGGCCGTTGCCATCCTGTCCATCGGCTGGACCTTCATCTGCTGCTGCAAGAGGTGAGCTGGCCAGGCCATAGACCAGGGGTGTCCAAACCGTTTCCACTGAGGGCCACATACATAGAAATATAGGAGGGGCGGGGCCACTTACTAGAAATGAGCTATATTGCCTTAACTTTAGTGTATTAAAGTTAGAAAAATCAATTAAAAGCGGTCAAATATGTCGTATTGTTGAATATGATTAAAGACAAAGCTGCCTCCATCACAGCTTTCCATAAAAGGATCTTTACTGATTGATTCAGAAAAAGCTTTGCTGGCTCATTCTCACAACAGCAGCCTCACATTTCTTCTCAGACACAAGATTTACAGCACAGAGAAAAAAAACAACAAAGGGGGAAATGGGAGGGGCAAATTTCAAGCTCGTTATTTAAGTCATTAGGCTTGGCAACCCAGCTGTTAACGTTGGTTTGAAACGGTTGTCAACATTAACAGACTGAACTGGACTTGATAACAGGAGCGCAGGAGCATTATTCTGCTGAGTATCAGCTGCGCTGGGTGTGTAAACCGGGCCCTCCGGCTGCGGTGCTGATCCGACGCCACTCGTGCCAAAGGTCCGGACAAATGTCACTCCGTCAATGAGCCAATCTGCATCAGATGAGATCAGCTGACTGTGCGTGTGCAGTGTGTACGCTGTGCACTCTGGTGTGCACAAGCAGGGCGGGGACAGAATTGATGCGCACTATTGATATTTGTCGCGTGTGTGCCTGCACATGCGTGCTCTTTAACACACGGCTACTGTGGAATACATTTTCTGCTCACCTACAGTGGGAACGGCGTTGCACTCAGTGGGAGCAGCTCCCCCTGGTGTTAAAACTAAGAAGTGCAATACACTGTGCGGGCCATATTCTGTTCTATTGAGAACATTTCTTGGGGGCCAATTAAAAATGGACTGCGGGCTGTAGTTTGGACACCCCTGCCATAGACTGATCCCGCCGCCAGGCCATAGACTGATCCTGTCCTGATCCCATCTGTGTGTGTGTGTCCAGGAGGAGGCGGGCCCAGGTGAGGAGGAGGACCAGGTACACCATCCTGGACGACATGGACGAGCAGGAGAGAGTGGAGCTCCGCCCCAAAGCCGCCCGCTCCCTGCCGGCTCCGCCCACAGGTGGTGTTGACGTGGCCGACCTGCAGCGGCGCCGCTGGCGGGAGCCTCCCGCTCACTGAGCGCTGCGGCTCTGAAGGACTCGGTTACCCAGAGGCCCTTGCAGCGAGGGAGTTTCACCCACTGATTGATGTTCCCGACGCGACGCTGTTGTTGTCGTCGTCTCGGCTGGCGGCCAACAACAGCGACACGCAAAGACACGCCGCCGCCGTCTTCACACCGTTTAGCTGAGCAGCTGAACACAAGGGACCAACAACTCGTCAACATCACCATCTCCATTTATTCCTGCTGGCTCATGATTAAATATTTACATTCATGGATACAAAACTAAGGACATGGTACGATTGACAAACATCAGTGACAAGACAATCTTCTTGGACCACAGACTCACTTTGGCACATCAGGGACCGACACACAACCCGACAACATGCCCACAACCTCAGAAATCTGAATGGGAGAATTTCCTTCAACATATCTTCTAAAAAGACATAGAAATGTAGAAATGCATGAAAATAATATGAATAAAAATTAAAAACAAATCTGAAAAATCTAAACAAAGTCAGAATTGATTTGTTTCTACCACCACCTTCAGGTCAAAATGTTAATCAGCGACTCATCAGCGAGCAAAGTTTTCCATCCTGAGCTCTGTGCGCTTCACAGTTAGCTTCAGTGCTAGCTGCTAGGCCAACCCAGGGGGCCACGCATGACCTTCAGCTCTTTTCTTTATCACTTTACAGAAATCATTAGCAACGTTAGCTCTTAGCTCGCTAGATCATTTCTTTAATTCCGTTGACGTTAAAAAAAAGACATTTGTAAGAAATGTCCTTGCCACCTGCAGTCGAGGACTCCTCTAGGGGGCGCCGCTGCCACTGTGCCCAGCCTCCTCAGGCCTTGAGGCCCCCGAAGCACATGTACTTGTGCTGCAGGTACTCGTGGATGCCGTACTTGGAGCCCTCCACGCCCAGGCCCGACTGCTTGACGCCCCCGAAGGCCCCCTCGGGGGTGGACAGCAGGCCCTCGTTCACCCCCACCATGCCCACCTCCAGGGCCTCGGCCACCCGCCAGATCTGGCTGGGATCCTGCGAGAAGAAGTAGCCTGGAGGGAGAGAGAGGGAGGGAGGAGGCGTCACACTCAGCAGCGCCCCCCGCAGGGCGTCCTGGGAAACACACGCTCACCTGCCAGCCCCACGTCGCAGGCGTTGGCGATGGCCACGGCCTCGTCCTCCGAGTCGAACCTGCGCACGGCCGAGCAGAACTCTGATTGGTCAACGCGTCTGATTGGTCAAAACGTCTGAGGATTCAAGGCCTGTGATTGGTGGGGGACTCGATGATGTCACCACAGACCTGAGGATGGGCACCAGTGGTCCGAAGGTCTCCTCCTTCATGCAGAGCATGCTGGGGGTGACCTGGGTGAGCAGGGTGGGCTCCACGAAGGAGCCGTCCAGCCTCCGCCCACCACGCACCACCCTGGCACCCTGGGAGACTGCCTCCGAGATCTGCAGCGCCACCTGCAGGGCGGCACCACACCTGCCGTCTGACCTGGAGAAACTCACAGTCTCCCCCCCGCCCCCTCCACAGCCCCACCCACCTTGTCAGCGGCGCGGCTGTTGATGAGCGGCCCCTGGGTGGTGGCGGCCTCCGAGCCGTGGCCCAGCCGGAGCTCCGCCCCCATCGCCTTGCTCAGCCGATCCACAAAGAGGTCGTGGACGCCGCTCTGAACCAGGAAGCGGTTGGAGCAGACGCACGTCTGGGGGAGGAAGAGGAGGAGGAGGAGAGAAGGAGAGGAAGGGGGGAGAGGAGAGGAGGAGGGTAGAAGGAAAATGGAAATGAGGAGGGAAGGAGGCGGAAGTCTAGTCACATGACCCCCCCCCCCCCGCCCGCCCACACACACCTGTCCAGAGTTCCTGAACTTGGAGTTCATGGCGGCAGCCACGGCGACGTCCATGTCGGCGCTGTCGAAGACAATGAAGGGGGCGTGGCCTCCCAGCTCCATGGACGCCTTCTTCACCGTGCTGGCCGCCATCTTCAGCAGCACCTGGTGGCCAGAGGAGGAACTGCTGAGTCTGAGCCGGGCGGCCAGCGGGGCGCGCTGCTGCTGCTGCTGCTGCTGCTGCTGCTCACCTTGCCCGTGGCAGTGGAGCCCGTGAAGGAGATCTTGGCCACCAGGGGGTCGGAGCACAGCACCTCCCCCACCGAGGGGGTCTGAGCCCGGGAGCAGGGCACCACGTTGAAGACCCCCGGGGGGATCCCGGCCTGCTGGGACAGCTAGACCAACACACACACACACACACACACACACACACTTAAACTGATTAGTAAGACACAAGTCAGGAGTCTCTCTTACACACACACACACACACACACACACACACACACACACACACACACACACACACACACACACACACACACACACACACACACACACACCTCGGCCAGGGCGAGTGCTGACAGTGGAGTGTCCTCTGCTGGTTTGACCACCACGGTGCAGCCCGCCGCCAGGGCGGCAGCGACCTTCCTGGTGATCATGGCGCTGGGAAAGTTCCACTGTGGGCGGAGCAGACGCACAGCTCAGTCACATGACCCACAACCCCCCGCATTAAAAACGTTCTTGGGCCGCAGTCTGCCCAGGCCTGTTTTAACGCTGCGTGGTCGTGTCATGGCGGCGGCTCACCGGCGTGATGATGGAGGCCACGCCCACAGGCTGCTTCAGCAGGAGGATCTTGCGGTCGGTGGCTGGCGAAGGCACGATGTCGCCGTAGACCCGGCGGGCCTCCTCGGAGAACCACTCCAGGAAGGAGGCAGAGTAGACCATCTCACCCAGGGACTCCCGCAGCGGCTTCCCCTGCAACACACGCCAGGGGACAGACCTGCTCACAGTCTGGGGACCCCGAGAAGCACACAGCGGAACCCAGCCCACTCGGTCACCTGACCCACGCCTCAGGTGTGGCAGCCCCCCCACCCCCCACTCGGGGGTGAACCATCTTACCAATGGTTCAGCCAGCGAATATGACAAAAAAAAAACTTTTTGGCTTCCACACTAGAGGGCGCCACAGAGCATGCAGCGCTTCACACCATGCCTCTGAAAGTCACATGATGCATCAGCCAATCAGAACGACCCGAGACACAGCATCGCCATATTGCCTGGAATACAGTTTTGGTAACACCTGGGCTGTGTCTCAATCCAGGGTCTGCATCCTTGGAAGGAAGGGTCCTCCGTCTGAAGGAAGCGTCCTCCCAAGGACCCGGCCCAGAAAGACCGACCCAAACCCGCCTCCCCGGTAACCACACGGGACGGTCTAGCCTTGGCCGTATTTCCTGGTTGCGTCACCGCCGTTCCCTCCTGCTGGCCAACCCAGGAAGTGACGTTTTCATAGCATCAAGCTAACCGTTGGTTCACCATCTAACGATGGCGTTGGATGTTCAAATCAGTAAAAACCCTGCGTTAAAAACTGAATATTTGATGTGAAACTTCAATACTTCAATTTATACGTGGTGTCTTTGCCAGTAGATGGCGCTAATTTCAGCCGACTTCCCAGGATCCCAGGATGCTTTGCAGCAGCAGGCAAAGCATCCTGGGATACAGAAGGAGGTGAAGGATAGTAGCGCTGCAGCCTTGGAATGGGCTAACAGTAGGACGCATTCCCAGTACGCATTTGGAGCGTCCTTCTGACTTTTGGGAAGTGGGAGGAGCCTTCGCGCAGTGCTATGACGCAACTTCCTTTCAAATGCAGCCTTGGAAGGATGCAGATCCTGGACTGAGACACAGCCAGGGTCCATGATGGCTCTCCACTCACCGCCTCGAAGGTGATCAGCTTGGCCAGGTCCTCCTTGTGCTCTGTCAGCAGGTCGAACCATTTCCTCAACAGGTGGCTGCGCTCCTGCACGACAACCAATCACAGGAGAGCAGGACAACCAATCACAGGAGAGCAGGCTTCACACGTCCGGTCGCTGCGGTGATTTTTCAGACGGTGAGTGAGGTTAAAAACTACAAACATGGCGGAATGTGACACGGCTACAGCGACGACAACAACAACATCAGCAGCGCGTGTCTGTCTGAGCGTGCTTGCTTCCAGCTTCAACGTGATGATGAACGTTCCAGCAACGGTCATCACATGTTACACGACAGATACATTCTGCAGGTTCTGTTGTTCCGGTTCCGGCGCCTGACTGAGCGTCGAGTTCCGGTTCTGACCGCCTTGTTCCGGAACCAACCTTGGCCGTGACGCGCTTCCAGGTGTGGAAGGCCCTGTACGCAGCATCCACTGCCTGCTTGGCCTCAGCCGGCCCGCAGTCCGACACCCGGGCGAGCTCGGAGCCGGTGGCCGGGTCCAGCACGGGGAAGTGGGATTCCGCGGACACCCAGCGGCCGTCGATGAAGGCCTGCGTGCGGAGCAGCGGAGCGGCCACGTCCAGCGTGTAGCTGCGGTGCATGGCTGCGGCGGGCAGGGCGGGCAGGAGCAGCCGGAGCAGGCGGGCCGTCCTCGGCACACTCTGCAGGAACATCCCAGGGAGGAGAGCAGGTCGGCGGGCTGCTGCTGGAGCCTGGCGGAGGTGGAGGTGGAGGAGGAGGAGGGAGCGTGACAGTGACAGTGGCTGACAGCGGGGCGGCGCACTGGCTGCGTCTCCCTGCTGCCGCTTCCGGTCGGTTCAAACCGGCGCGGTGGTCACGTGGCAGCGGGCACGAAACAGAAGAAGAGCTCTTCACGGTCCCCTGGGTGCCTTGGTTGGTTCACGTGCGCGGTCACTCACGGCTTTGTTTTTTTTTTTGCGGAAATGGTTTCGTCGGTTGAAACTCCTAAAAGCGATTTCAAAATAAAGGTGTGAATAACACCAAAACGACAGTAGCGGACACGTTCTCTCTCTCTCTCTCTCTCTCTCTCTCTCTCTCTCTCTCTCTCTCTCTCTCTCTCTCTCTCTCTCACGCGCGCACACACACATACACACTGTATATCGTCAAGCAAGAGGTGGTTTGGTCTTGTTTGGCTTAAATTCTAGCTATAAAAAAACAAACAAAAAAAACAGCTTTAATAAAAACAGCTATAATAAATAATGGCGTGGAGGACATAAATGATAGTGTTGGGCTCAGAGATTTCGGAGCCTTTTCTAGGAAACCAAACAAACAGGTGGTGATTGGTTAAGATTCCAGTGAGCTATTTCAAAAGAGCAGTAATGACAACGGCAATACTAAAATGCTGTCACGAACAATATATTTTCTTAACCTACTCGCAACTGCATTTTTTGATGAAAGAAAAAAAAAAAATGGTTCTCGACACCCGGGTGATTGATTTTATTTTATTTTATTTTATTTATTTCGAACATGAAAGAAAATGAGAAAAAAAGGGATACAAAAACCAAAACGTACGAAAAATAAAATAAAATAGGATAAGTGAAATATACATTAAAATAATGTTATTCATGTCTGAAAAGGGGTAGGAGGAAGTATAAACTTATATGTACCTACCCCTAAACTCAAATAAATATACAAACGTATGAACTAAATGAAGTTTATACAACTTGCTCTGTGTTTTTTCCGACAGCCCTCCGGTTGCCGCACGGTGCTCGGCTGGTTGGTGAGGTGAAGTGCTGATCGGTTCTGCTGGAAACGATCCCCGTCCTGACGGGGTTGGTGTTGTTTTATGACGCTGTTGTTATTCCGCTGCGTTCCCTTTAGCTCGGAAGTCGGAACTGGGAGTGACGTCATGGATGGACGAGAGACGTTGGGAGGCGAACTTCCCTCTGATCCGGGGTCTTAGTGGTTTAGTAGTTTCTTCGTCCATTGTTATTCAGTCATGGTGGGGGCGTGACCTGTGTGTGTGCGTGTGAGCAGGCGGTTGATGGGCGGGTTCTTCAGCCCGCCCACTGAGCCCTATTTAAAGGCTGCAGGACTCTCGCTTTCATGCAACAGGTCTCTGCTCAGCCTCCTGTCATGTTTCCCAGCATGCAGCCCAGTCCCGCCAATGGCTCCGAGAGCGACACCACGGACGCCCAGGACTGGAAAGAGGTGAGAGTCCCAGACCTGGTCCTGGATCTGGTCCCGGTCCTGGTTCAGCTTCTAGAATTTAAACCAGGGGTGACTGCTGGGCCACAGTGGGTTGTACAGCTTGCCAGAGGGGGGTAGCGGAGCAGCAGCAGATGGACGGAGTGTTCTGGTGAGCCACCATTGGAGGAAACAATCTATCAGTGTCAGTGTAAAATGAAGCAAAGCAAAGTTGCAACCAAATCAAGAGTCTTTGAATCCCCACCCGGCTGTTTAGCTCTTAGAACCACCCAGAACCACCCCCGGACCACCAGGGTGTTGAGCTCTTTATTGAAGTGACTCTGAAAACACTGCAAACATGGAGGAGATACAGCTGTTTGATGACTGACTGACTGACTGTTAGTATCTTTTCTTCAAGTTTGGCTTAAGGGTTGGATTGAAAAGTTTAACGGGTCGCATATGGCCCCCGGGCCGTAGTTTGCCCATACCAGCTCTTGTTGATAATGATGAGTTGGTTCCTCTTCCTGAAGCAGTTACACTGTCATTCCACAGCTCTCAGCTTCTCATTCTGGTTGCTAGTTTGACTCTCAGAATGACGCTGATGCCACCCGACCTGTCAGTGTTCTGTCAACTCCTGCTTGTCTTCGGTTGAGTGGTTGTGTGTTGGTTTGACTGTGCAATGCTGCGGTTCTACTCTCAGAGCTGAACACCTGTCACTTTTCTTAACTTCCGTGTGTGTGTGTGTGTGTGTGTGCGTGTGTGCGTGCGTGCGTGCAGGTGTACGAAGCCGTTCGCTGGATCCAGCTGGTCATGGCTCTGCTCAGGTGTGTTAACATCCTCTCCAGGTTTTCCAGCTTCACTCTTTAAAAATATATTTTACACTCATTTATTTATTGATTCATTTCCCAGTCAGCTGATCCGACACACTGAGCTCACACAGCCGAAAAATAATTGAGATATTTGCTGTTCCCCCGATGTTGCGCTGCTCTTCTGTCTTCTGGTTGCTGCAGCTCTCACTGTTTCCACCTGAACCTTCATGTCGTCTGTGCTCCCTGCTCTTCCTCTGCAGCGTTCTGGGTTCCAGCTCCGTCATCATTGCCGTTGCCATCCGGAGGCTCGGCCGGACGCTGGAGGTTAGTGGCTTTTGCACGTGTGCAGTAGGAAGTTGTTTCCTGTGTAGCATAAAGTTTTACTTTGTTCCATATTCAAGTTGAAGCAAAACACGTTTGGCTCCGTACGAAAAGGTTCTGTGTTCTGTCTGGAGGAAGACTTTAAATATCGTGGTTGTACTGAGACGTTGGCCAACTTTGACATTTTGGCCCCACTGTGTGTTTGAGTTTGACGCCCCAGTTCTACAGTTTGGCCAGCAGGGGCCTCCAGAGTTGGTTGCAAAAAGACCAAAAAAATGAGCGGCTGTCAATCAGGGGGAGGAGCCCCGAATTCACACCATTACAAACTGGTTGCAATGTTTCTGTTGGTCTGAATACTCACTCCAGTAGCAAACTGCAGTGAGAAAAGTGAGAAAAGTGAGAAAAGTGAGCAGCGCCCCCTGCTGGGTGCCCGGTGCCCTGCCGTGCTGTGCGAAATGTTGAGCGGAATGCTCCTTTAATTCTTCTTCTTCTTCTACTCCTGTTCCCTGCAGCTGCAGCCGCTGCTGCTGCTCAGCCTGTCCGACCTGCTGCTCGCCCTCTGCTGGCTGGTCGGGGCGACGCTCTTCTCCCAGCGCTGCAGCAACGTCAACACGCTGTGTTACCAACTGCACACAGTGGAGCAGGTGGGCTGCGACACACACACACACACACACACACACACACAGAAAGGAAGAGTCACATGACCTCTCGCCGTCTCTCTGCCGGGTCAGCCCCCTAGCCCCCCCCCACACACACTCTCAGAGCTCAACGGTGCGAGTCACATGAGCCACTTCTGCTGCGGGGCTTCCAGGGGGAACTTTTCACTCACTGGTTCCGACGCTTCTCCTTTCTGCCAGCGTGAACAGTGTCTCCACCTGCTCAGCGGCTGGAACCCACCTGACCACTTCCTCCCTCACACCAGCTCCTGCTTTCACACCCCAGACGAGCAGCAGCCCAGTGCGCCCGATCCAGGGGTTTCCCCTCCTCCAGTAGAGTCAAGCCACCAGAACCCCCTGGGAGCCTCAAAGCAACATTTTAAGGGCGTCTTGTTTTTTTTTTTTCACAAAATATTTTTGTCACTTAGATGTCTTGAAGATCACATTGCCTAACATTAAATGTTTTAAATGATTATTTACAAAAGGGAAGAGGGAGAGGCGGGTTTACTCCTGGCAGAAGAATGAATGAAAGGTGATGCAAGAAGCTGCGAAGATGCATCCATGACATATTGTAAGGTTATTGATGGGCCTCCTGCACGTTGAGGACATTCAAATCGGTATTGATAGATTGATTGACTTTATTGACGCCAAATTGGGAAACGACTGAGTACCAATCAGGAGGACGGGGGAAATATTGAGGGATATTTCTCTCGGTTCAGTTTGACCAGCAGCAGCAGCAGTGGCGGTGGTGGTGAGGCTCCCTCAGGTGGAGCCACCACCTGCTGATGGTGGATGCAGATGGTCCAGCAGCTCCAGCAGCACCTCCAGGAGGAGATGCTGCAGTTTGTGGAGCTGCAACGTGCCTCCTAGTGCCTTGTGACAATTTGTCACCTTGACCTCTGACCTATTGAGTCCCAGAATGTGCAGCTGCACATCCTGGTACTTTCAGGACCCGCTCTCTCCCCACTGGTTCCGATCCGACGGAGATCTGGGTCAGCTGGTCTGCAGAGCCGGGAAAAACATTCCTGACCTACATCCATCACAGGCTCCGCCCCCTCCTGTCACCCTCTGTCTCCTACTGATTGGTCCTTCTCCATCACCTGCCGATTGGTCCTCCACTGCCTCCTGCTGATTGGTCCTGTTCCGCCCTCAGATCCTCTACATGGCCTCCTTCCTCTTCACGCTCCTCTACGTGTGGAACCTCTATGTTGGCATCCGGGAGAAGTTCTACGGCTGCAGCGGTGGATGCGCCCCGAGGGTATGGGACATCTTCACCGTCATCGTCCTCTCTGATGTTTGCACACCTGCTGACTCCGCCTACTGCCCATGCCCCGCCCCTGTCTGTCTGTCTGTCTGTCTGCCCAGGTCTCTGAATGGGTGAAGGCGGCGGGACAGATTGCGGCGCTGTTCTCAGGGTGAGAGAGGGAGGGACGGAGGTGGAGCCAATCACGGTTGACTACGAAACTGTAGCCACGCCCACAACTTTGTAGCCATGGCAGGGCCAGTAGTAACAGGCCCAATTCTTTGGCGTTTCTCTCCGCTCGTTAGTCTCGCTCGCTACTAGGTGTGAATGGTTGACGCCTCACTTCCTGTGTTGGCAGGCTACTTCCTGTGCTGATGATGCTGCCCGTCTTCATCCAGGGGAACCTGAGCGACTGCCAGGCCAACTTCAGCGAACCCTACAGGTGAGGCGGCAGAACACACCCACCTGTGTGATGTGATGTGATTTGACTTGTGTGTGATATAGTTTGTGTGTGTGTGTGTGTGTGTGTGGCCGCTGCAATGCTGTGCTGCAGGTGCCTGCTCATGCACACGGGGGCGCTCTACCTCACCCCCCAGGACCAGCCGCGGGTGCCGGCCTGCAGGTGGCTGCACACCTACGGCCTCGCCGTCTTCCTCGCCATGTTCTTGCTGACTCTGCTCGGCATCATTGTGAGTCATGTGACCCGGAGACAGGAAGTGATGTCACGCCGACCCCGCCTTCTCAGTCGCTTCCCCACTGACCTCCTCAACCTCCTCCAGGTCCTCATGGTCAGCGCACGTCGTATCTACAGGCGGACGGTGACGTCCTGCGGTTACCTGGGCAGCCAGCAGAGGGCGACCTTCCGGCTGATGGACCGGCGGATGCTGCTCTACCCGCTGGTCTTCTTCTGCTGCTGGGGTCCAGGTGGGGGTGGCTTTGTGTGTGTGTGTGTGTGTGTGTGTGTGTGTGTGTGTGTGTGTGTGTGTGTGTGTGTTCCTGACTGTGCCTGTGCCCTCTGTCACCCAGCGGTGGCGCTGGCGCTGGTCCAGGTGGTGGAGCCGTCGGTGGCTCAGGGTGCAGCGGGTGTCGCCCTCTACGTCTCACAGGTGGGTTTTCACCGGGACCACCATTCATTTCAATCTAGTCGCTCACACAGCGCAAATCAACTGGAAAAGTTTTTGGGTGGGTGTGGCTTCGTCAGCTGGCTCCTCCCTCTGCTCCCAAGCATGGATTTGAAAGCCACGCTACCACCACCGACTGACCCCTCCCTCTTTTGTCTGCCCCTCCCCCCAGGCCTTCACCTCGGCCTCGCAGGGCTTCCTCAACTGTTTGGTGTACGGCTGGACCCGCCTCCTCCGCCGTGGCCACGCCCCCTCTCGGGAGGCTGACACCCAGACGCCGCTGCTGCGGGCGCAGAAGAAGAAGAGCAGCAGCAGCAGCAGCTACCAGGCGCTGAGCGGCGCCGCCGGCTGACAGGCCAACGGACCGCAGACCGCCAGGTGGTTCCTCTTTCGAGGAGCTGGGGGGGGCACCATGGCGCTCTGGAACAGAGGCTCCGCCTCCAAACACTAAACTGCTGAGGCCAGAAGAAAAGGGAAGAAGGAGGAGATAGAGGGGGAGGGGGAGTTCCAGCAAAGGGGGGGGGGCCATTGAGAAAACAAGACTCGAAAGAGGATGACGTGACTGACGTGAAGGTCAGCGGAGTTCTGCAGAACCTCAACAACACTGACTGAAGAACTGAAATGTCACCACGTCCAGCTCAGACGGACGGACTGAGGAACTCCGCCTTAGCCCGCTGTTTGCAGCCTCCCACTGACACGTGGCCGTCTCAGGGGGTTCCCGGCTCCCTCCGGATCTGACAGGGCCTTTAGCGTTAGCCGAGCTAGCGCGCAGGTTTGTCCTCGGACGGCAACTAGATGCTAATGCTAACTTGTGCTGGTGTTCAGCTCCTCCTGACCTGCTGAGTGTTAGATGCAGTCGACGAGTTCAGTGTTCGGTGTGCAACCATGTGACTAGTGTTGCCACCCGTCCCGTTCTTCCCAGAAATGTTCTCTTTTTTTCACCACCTGTCCCGGGAAAAATAAAATCTCTCCCGGGACAGAATTTGTCCCGTTTTTTTAGGGAAAATGACAAAACCTCATTTCATTTCCGTCTGTGGTCTACTACCGTCTTGTCGTCCTGTGTTTGGCAACTAAAAAACCTGTCCCGTAATGAACTGAGACGGGACGCACTTCACTTTGTCCCGTATATTTCGGGGACATCTTCCCCCCCGTTGACAGACTTGAGACCCCCCCCCCCCTGAGATGTCCCGGATTTGTAACTCTGGGAGGTGGCAACCCTACATGTGACTTCAATGGGGGTGCTGTGAGACAGCAACAACAACAACAACAAGTTTCTAAACGAGCCGCTGCGAGTTGCATGCCCTCCGTGCGATGCTCTGCTCTGCGCTGTGCGGTGGCGGCGGCGGCGGCACGTTCAGCGCTGCAACTTTCCCTCGTGCGCTGACGTAATGGTCACCACCGCGTCATCACGTGCCACTGCACAGCGACAAGCGGCCGTCTGTTCATGTGCACAAACACTCCTGATGAGTTCCCAGCGGTGTTGCCAACTTTCATTGAGAAAAATAAAGGAGGCCTCCGTCCCTCCCGCAGTGCTCGGGGCCACGACCATCACAGCCAGGGGCTCCCAGTAGGGGGCGCTCACAAGTTAAATTGTCAGAGTAGTTCCTAGTTTGAACTTTGTTACCAATAGATTAGAAATGTTGAATGCTGAATGTTTAAATAAATATTAAGTACAACTCAGGATAGTGATGCTGCTTGTACCACCACACACAACTTCATGTCATTTATCTGCTTTGTTTCTTCATAACGGAAAAACCCTAAAATTCCATGTGTGCAAATAACTCAAGTGTAAAACCTCTCCTTCTCACTGCCACATCCATCTCCCATCAGCAGTCATCACTTCAACACCCTTTTCCTTTTCTTCTGTGTGGAACAGTAGATCCAGGTGACCGCCTCTCTTTTCACGGTTACTTCCTTCTCCAGGTGCATCTCTTCCTACTTGTGGTAGCACCGGCTGTGTCTCAACCCAGGGTCTGCATCCTTGGGATGAAGGAAGCGTCCTCCCAAGGACCCGGCCCAGAAAGACCGACCCAAACCCGCCTCCCCGGTACCCACACGGGACGGTCTAGCCTTGGTCGTATCTCCTGGTTGCGTCACCGCCGTTCCCTCCTCCTGACCAACCTCGGAAGTGACGTTTTCATAGCATCAAGCTAACCATTGGTTCACCATCTAACGATGGCGTTGGATGTTCAAATCAGTAAAAACCCTGCGTTAAAAACTGAATATTTGATGTGAAATTTTAATACTTTATAAATACTTGGCTATACAGGATATAATACACTTTGCAGCAGCAGGCAAAGCATCCTGGGATACAGAAGGAGGTGAAGGATAGTAGCGGTGCAGCCTTGGAATGGGCTAACAGTAGGACGCATTCCCAGTACGCATTTGGAGCGTCCTTCTGACTTTTGGGAAGTGGGAGGAGCCTTCACGCAGTGCTATGACCCAACTTCCTTTCCAAATGCAGCCATGGAAGGATGCAGAGCCTGGACTGAGACACAGCCACTGAGTCGCTGTCTGTCATTCAAAAGATTGCGTTAAACTCTGCACAGGACTGCACAAAGTGGACAGCGTTCAAGAGCCTCGGCCATTTTTGATTGCTGCTGAAAAGAACCAGCGATCCTGATTCACAGCCTCCTACTCTACGCAGATATTTCCCACCAGAACTCTTCTTCATGTTGGCTGCACAAGCAACTTTTGGCAAGTTTGCAACCTGTGACAGAAAGTGTGACGTGATCAGTATCGCTTGTCGCGCGGTACGTGTTCAGGTGCAGGCTGAAGGCAAATGGGGCGGGGTCCTACAAGGCCAACAATCAGAGAGACTGTGGCAGAATACAAAGAATGTTGAAGTGCTTTTCTGCTGAGCAAAGTGACCAGGAGGACTTTGGCCCAGCCGCTGAATCACATCGCACCTTAAGCCACCTCGAGTGTGTTTGAGCAAGCAGCCGATCCCAGAGAGCTCCGCCACCTACCACCTCCCCCACCTACCACCTCCCCCACCTTCTGATGAAGACCAACCTGCTGCTCTCCCCAGTGCTCCCCCTGCGTGAACACTGCCCCCGCTGGACACCCTCTACAGTGCCAGGGTGTCAGTCAGAGACACCAAGCAGGGCCCCAATACAGAGACGGCTGAGCCAAGACATGGAAACATTCTCATTGATAGCAGTTGTTTTTATTTCAAAGTGGTGAGGATTATTTCATGATCAGTAATGAGAAAAATACTCATCATTTTATGTAAATTAAATGAAAATAACGATCATTTTTATTCATCTTCAGAGACATATCATTTTTTGCTGACGGTGTGCTTGAGCTGAGCTGGCCTCTCCACTTGCCGTCACCTGCTGCTGGATGCTGATTGGCCAACGGGTTCACTGATGCAGGCCAGTGTTGAAGGAATGCGTCCTGATTTGCTCCAGACGGCCCTGAAACACAGGAGTTTGGGGATCCTCAGAGTGTAAAGGTGTCCTGGCCTAGATGGGCTAGACCGTGCCATGTGGTTACCGGGGAGGCGGGTCTTTCGTCGGCCGGGTCCTAAGACGCAGACCCTGAATTGAGACACAGCCTGAGTGTTGTCACACTTACCTGTAGCTCCCCCTGGAGGCGACTGTGTGAGATGTACAAGGGGACGTCGTCTCCGCTGGTCAGGTGGCCGTACGGCATGAAGCTCCCATGGCGCCCCCTAAGGCAGCACAACCACACCAGCTGTAGAAGAGACCAGCAGTCAGATTGAGGCTCTTGTGAATGACAAACGAGTACAAGCCTCTGCTGTGGGTGGAGCTAATTGCAGGCTATGCTAACCTCTGACAGGGCAAGCTAAGCTAAGGCTAAAATCAAATGAAACATCCGGCTCTGAACAAAAATCCCCCTCACCAATCCAACTAGCAGGAGGAGCAAAAAAAACAGATGCAGGGCTGCCAAGACCAGCAGAGCCACACCCCACCCAGGAACTGAAGGTGGCCCGCTCTGGGTGGTGGTCCAGCTCTGAGTCTGGGTGGAGGTCCCACTCTGGGTCTGAGTGGAGGTCCCACTCTGGGTGGTGGTCCCACTCTGGGTGGCGGTCCCACTCTGGGTGGATGTCCCACTCTGGGTCTGAGTGGAGGTTCCACTCTGGATGGTGGTCCCACTCTGGGTCTGAGTGGAGGTCCCACTCTGGGTGGATGTCCCACTCTGGGTCTGAGTGGAGGTTCCACTCTGGATGGTGGTCCCACTCTGGGTCTGAGTGGAGGTTCCACTCTGGGTGGTGGTCCCACTCTGGGTGGTGGTCCCACTCTGGATGGAGGTCCCACTCTGGGTCTGAGTGGAGGTCCCACTCTGGTTGGTGGTCCCACTCTGGGTGGCGGTCCCACTCTGGATGGAGGTCCCACTCTGGGTCTCAGTGGAGGTTCCACTCTGGATGGTGGTCCCACTCTGGGTCAAGGTCTGGTCTGGTGCTCCAGGATTGGTTGAGGTAACACTGGGGGGACTAGTGGGAGACAAAGTCGTGCAGGACCCTGAAGGAGTAGGAGAAGAAGGAGGAGGATAAAACTTTTCCATCATCTCCTTTATGTTTGAATCACATTCAGATGTTTTTGTTCTGACGTTTATTTAGAAAAGGTCAAAGACTCAAACACTTCACGCATGTTCACAGTGTAAGCTTGTGTAAACAACTGGGTGAGTCTTGTCAGTCTACAGTGAATGCTGAATTGAACCCCCTGGTGGTACCAAAAGGAACGCGCAGTCAGATGACAGCCAACATTGCAGTCGGGATGAACGAGGTTGACAGCGGTCAGTGAGAACAGTTGAAAGTGAGAACAAGAACTTCCTCCACAAGAGGAAGTTCTTGTTCTCACTTTTTTTTGTGTAGATGATTGAATCAACAACTACAGGACCAGACAGCCAGCTAGTGAGTTGGCCTTTTTCTAAAGTTCTAACCAACTGAAACAAGAAATCCACACCCCACCAGCTGACTCACCACCCGCCCCTGTTGTTCTTCCTGTGTCCAAACCCTGACCTGAACAGACCTGAACCTGAACCCCCCCAAACCATCCCATGTGGATAATGAAATGTGAGGGACTGACCTGAGGTGGAGAGCAGAACCACGCAGGCAGCAAGCACCAACTCCATGGTCCTGCAGGAAGTCCTCACTGCTGTCAAAGACCTCAGAGCACCACAGGAGACCTCCTTTATACACCTGCACACAGGTGGGCTGGGCCTGGCAGCCCTGTGCAGCGGGGACAGCAGCAGGGCTCCACCCTGTGGGTGGCAGGAGCAACTGCTCTTCATACTCCTCACTCACTCACTCTGGCTGGCTCTCATTTCAGGGTCTGCATCCTTCGTTGGCTGGGTTCTCCGTCGGCCTGTGGGCCGGCCGATGGAAGACGAACCCAAACCCGCCTCCCCAGTACCCACGTGGCCTACTGCTGGCCAACCCCGGAAGTGATGTTTTTATGGCATCAAGCCAACCATTACTTAGCCTTAACAGTAACATATTTTAACTGAATTTTGCACGCGCCCCTGTGTGTATGTGTGAGAATCAGCTCGTGAATGCACGTCTTTAAAGGCAGTTGATTGACCTTCAAACAGTCATTGGTGTGGTGGTGCTCTCTGCTGGTTGACTGAGGAACTGCAGTTGTTTTGATTTTATCTTTGTGGAAAATCAACATCCTTTTCCCTGAGTGCAGGATGAAGCCGGTATTGAAAATGGATGGATGGATAATCAACATACAGAGTGGTCACACTGGTCAAAGCACCATCTGGTGGAGAACAGAGGAACAGCAGCAGGAGGCTCTTTCAGATGCTTTTATTGACATTCAGACAACTACAGGCAATTTCTGTGATGATGTCATCGCTTCAGCTGTAGCTGTCTTTCTCAGCCTGTGACTGGACGAGCGATGCAGCCACTGGGACATCAGGGGTCAACGCAGGCTCCGCCCCTGACCCAACTGAAGGAAGAAGAGTAAAGGTGTTTCAGATTCAGCCCTGTCAGGTGACTTGGCCCCTCCCACTTGCACTCACCACCGCCCAGTCGAGGTCCCAGCTGCTCCCAGAAGGAGCACGAGCTCCGGCTGAGACCCTGCTGCTGTCTGAGGGCGGGGTCCAGCTCTAGGTAGGTGGGCGGGGCTCCAGAGGACAACACCTGCTGCCAGGGGGGCAGAGCTGCCTCTGCCCACAGGTGGACGGGGTTTGGGTTCCTGAGAGGGTGAAAGGAGGTGTGGCCTCAGCTGAGTCACATGACCTGGCAGGGGGAGCACAGCGGATTGGTGTCTTACCCAATCCGGACGAAGCTCGACAGGTAGGTCATCATGGCCAGAGAGAGGCGGCGGTCAGCAGCGGTGAAACGCTGAGAGCTGATTGGACGGTAAGGAGTCCCAAATGCCAGCTGCAGGTCCAGCGGGACCGACGGATCCGCCCTGCAACACAAACATTAATCAACACGCCTGATTGGTCGTCCTAAACCCTGCAGTTGACTGATAGGTGGCGCTCGTTTGTTTGCGGTTTGGTTAGAAATGAGGCCAAAAAAAGGACGTTCTTATCATGATGATGGCGGTAACGACAACTGACGAGTGTTTCTGGGTTGGAACCAGACTGATCCGGACTGGACTGGACTGGACTGAACCGAGTCAGAACGAAACCAAAACAGATTGAAATGAACAGGACCAAGAGGCTGCAGTACCTGCTGCCACCACTGTCCGCCGGTTGGTGGTACAAGAAGACATTAGCTCGGCTGTTAGCCCAGTGGCTAGCCATCTGCAGGCTGGGACATATGATGAACAGGTCCCTGAAACACACACACACACACACACACACACACACACACACACACACACAGAGTGAATGGAGGGTGTGAAGGCAGCCGGTGTGAACCGGTGCGTGGTCCTGTCTCACCTGGTGGCGTTGTTGAGCGCCCTGGAGAACAGATTGTATCCCGCCGCTGACGGACTGTGATCCAGAGAATAGAACCAGGCCGCCGCCCCCTTCAGCAGGTCGCTGCCTGTGGCTCCGCCCAGCGAGCGGCTCAGAGCCTCGTAGAAGACCGTCTTACCGTCGGCCCGACCCTGCAGGGCCTCAAAGTCCTGGAGCCCCGAGAGCAGCGGTCAAGCAAGGGTTGTGTGTGTGTGTGTGTGTGTGTGTGTGTGTGTGTGTGTGTGTGTGTGTGTGCGTAAGACCTTGATTCTGCGAGCTCTGCTGATCAGCCCGTCGTGGTGGGACGTCCCCAGCAGGAGGTCAACTCTGAGGAAGGAGGATGGAGGAACGGCCGGATGGACCGGAGACCAGGACTGGAAGGGACCACTGACTGCCAGCAGCTACAGACACAGGACAGACCCACACAGGTCACACACAGGTTCAAGCGGATAGGGTCAGGTGTTCGTTTAAAGAACTCTGGAAGAGGCGGTACTTTGGTCTGAGCAGCGTTGAGCTGATGAACCGGCGTCGCTCTGAGGCAGGAGACCATCTTGTCATCGTCAGTGGGGTCAGAGGTCACACAGCCGAGCTCTGTGGCCAACTGGAGCGCCTGCTGTCTGGAGGTGGAGCCAGTCTGAAGGAGCGACGGTGAGAAGATGGAACCACCCTGCGGGGAAGAGCAACAATCAATGAACAAAGAGTAATGAACCCTTGGGACAGTTGGAGACTTCCACAGCTCTCCACTTCCACAGTTCCAAGGAATTCCTCCAGTGGTTGAGGATGAAGAGTTCTCACCATCAGTATCATCCTCTGGAAGAGCGGTGGGGAGATCGCTGAGATCAGATGGAGGCTGGCGATGTCAGCACCTTGTCGCTCCGCCCCGACGGTCACTCTCTGGCGGTCTCCGCCCACCAGGTGGATATGGTCGTGAACCCAGCGGAGCACCGCCTCCTGGTCCGAAAGGCCGTAGTTGCCCTGGAGACCAGAAGGTCCGGTGCTGAGGAAGCCCAGTGCTGCAGTCCGGTAGCTCGCTGTGACCACCACCAGGTTCCCCACGGCAGCCAGGGTGGAGCCATCCAGCAACCCTGGACTCTGATTGGCTGGGGCGTTGAAGAAGAAGACGAGGACAGGGAGACGCCCCGTCTGACACACACACACAGGGTTAGATGAGAGCAGCTCAGGGTCAGGGCTCAGCTGGGCCGGACCTGTGGACCACCTAGTGGGTCAGACGGACTCACCTGAGGCGACGGGGTGAAGATGTTCAGGTAGAGACAATCTTCTGAGGAGGCTGAAGATTCAGAGTCACCTGGCTGCACGCAGCTCCACCTGGACCACCGCCGTAAGGTCACATGATCAATAACAGCACCGCGGCTAAACCAACACAGCCAGACCTTCAGGGGGCAACCGTGCGGCTCCGAGGAGCCGTCAACGTGTTCCCGAACAAATGAAGTTCTCAGGATTTGAAGGACGGTCGTTACCGAGGTTTAGTTGCATCCCAGGTTCCTGTCCACTCAGCTGGCTGAGCCGCTTCGAAGCGGAGCGATCCTATTGGTGGGCGGGCATAGGGAACACCCAGGAAGTGCGCCACCCTCTTCCTGTCCGAGCTGAGGGGCGTGTCCCGGGCAATGCCCTGCAGGGTCCCTTGACCCGGCAAAGAGACGGAGGTGGGTGCCAGCGGCCGGCCTGCAGGGAGACACCACCGCTCAGCACCGCTGCTCAGCACCACCCTCTCCAACTACCACCACCCTGTCCGCCGCTGGCTCACCTGTTCGTAGGTACACCTGGGGGGCCGGCTCTTTAATGACCAGTCGACAGGAGGAGGTGGGGCTGGGAGAACTGGGGGAGGAGCTAAGTCCACAGACGGTGGTGTCGGGGTAGAGGACGCAGCGGGTGGCCGACTCCACCTCGCTCAGCGCCACCGCAGTGCAAGACTCCACCCCCTGACAGGCTGCAACCGCAAGGAAAGAGGAAGTAGAGGACTGTCAGGAGCTTCCACTTCCTGTTAGGACCAGATGAGCGAAGCCACACAGACGGACGGTGTTACCGCTGAGACACCAGTCCCGGGTCCGGTCCGGGTCCGAGGCGATGTCCTGGCTCACGTGGATGACGTCGTAGGTGGAGAGGGAGGGGTCGGCGTGGACGGAGGAGGGGCTGAGGAGGCTCCACCCACCCAGAGACACTGAAACACAGCAGCAGGTTCTCAGCAGCAGCAGCAGCAGCAGCAGGTCCGACCTTCTCAAGTCCACCTGTAGTCACCTGGAAGAGCCGGCCGAGGCAGTTCGAAGGGTGGACACAAGGTGGTGTCGGTGCTCCACTGGCTCACTGGACACACACACACACACACACACACACATGATCAGCCTGTGTCGACAGCCTGGTTCCACAGTGGCGGTGTAGTTGGACCAGTACCGGGTTTCTGGTACCAGCCCAGCGGTTCTGGACTGGATCCGACCCCGGATGCTGAGCATTCATGTGACCTCCAAGAGGTCACCACATCCTGGCTGCAGGTCTGGACCCCGAGACTGATCAGCGACACACACAGCAGTTCTGATACAAACAGAGCAGTGACGTCATCACCTTTGAGTGACCCCTGACCCTGACCACCTGACCTGACGACCTGTTGCCATGGTTACCTGCAGAGTCCCGAACAAAGCCAAAACCACGGCAGCAGCGATCCTGGTCGCAGCGACGCTCGCACTCCCTGAACCTGAACACAGCAGCCAATCAGAACTCATCTTACTGTGTGTGTGTGTGTGTGTGTGTGTGTGTGTGTGTGTGTACCCGGCAGGCAGTGTACTTCCTGTCAGGCTGACTCGGCTGCGGACAGAGTAAGCCACCATCTTCTGAAAGGGAACCCGGTTGTAGAAACTCTGGACCGAACCAGAGAGGTCGACTGAAACACACGTGGTGCCAGCAGGGGGCAGTATCACATCAGTGGTGTCAGCACAGGAAGTGACACAGGAAGTGAAATCAGTAGATAGCAGGTTAAACCACTAGGACTTTTGTTAATCGTCAGAGAGCGAGAGAGTGAGCTGACCAATCAAAGCCAGCAGGGGGTGGAGCCAGTCAGGCGGGTGATTCTCGCTCTCTGCTGCTCCTCCCTCTGTCTATGTGGTGTGCTTACCCTTCCTGCTGTAGGTGAAGCCGGGCAGTCTGTCCAGCAGGTGGCGGCAGGCTTGTCTCAAAGGCTTGTCGTAGGCGCCACACACTCTGCTGTCGGGATGCAGGCGGCAGCTGAAGAAGGGCGGAGCCTCGGCATCTCGCAGGTCGGCCACGGAGCAGCGAGGCTCCTCGTCGCAGCCTGGAACACACACACACACACACACAGGCTTGCCAGCACACACACCCACATGCAGGAGTTTGTTGGAGGCGGTTTTGAGGACGTACGTGAGAGGCACCACAGCAAGGCCTGCTGGGAGTCGAAGTTCTTCTTGTTGAGCCAGAAGGAGAGCGAGGCCAGTTTCAGCTGAGGGTCAACGGTCACGTCCTCCTCTGATAGGACCTCGAACCTCTGCTGCACCGACACTGGACCCACACACACACACACACACACACACCTGTGACACTGGGCTCTCTCTCTGTCTGTGTCTTCTCCGGTTCTGATGCATTCAGAAATGATACAAACCGTCTGGAGGCGGGGCTATGTCTTCTGCTGCTGCGCAGGCAGAAGAGGCTCCGACCACTGCGTCGGCATCTGGTAGATTAAAAAAGACCCGTGAAACAAAATCCTCACAACTCTTCTCTGTGAATGTATAGCCCCGCCCACAGTGGTTCAAAGTGCTGTTGTAATTGGCTGTGAGCGACACTTCGCCTCGCTGTTCCGCTGGAAAACATTTCAGTTTTTACACAAAGCAGTGGAACATTTGCCGGACTCCGCCCCTTTCTCAATGCTCCTGTGTTGAACCAATCAACAGCTGACTGCAGGGTGGCCAGGTCACCTGACACACCTGTGAGGGCAGGTGGAGTGCAGCTACCTGTGTTGAGGAAGATGGCCTGGAAGTTGACGATGGAGGCCTGGTAGTCCTTGCGGTCCTTGCTGTCTGCAGGAAGCTCCGCATCGGCTGGAGACACACAGGAAGTTGTCAACAGGAAGTGGGCGTGGCCCAACGACTCGGCAGAACGTCAACCGAAGGCTGCTCACTGATGGTGAACTTTTGTCCTCCAAAGTTGAACACAAAGCTCTTCTGCTGCTGGTTGTAGCTAAGCCCCGCCCCACAGATACGATTGGCTTTTCCTTGTCCGGTCACGTCCCAGTCTCGCTCGCCGCACGTCAGGACTGACGGGGCTCTCAGCCAACCACACAGCAGGGTACCTGAGGGAGATGGGCACAGGGATGGCAATGATGTCATCCAGCCAGCTTACCCCACCTGAGCCCCGCCTCCCAGCCCCGCCCCTCCCCCCTCACCTCCACTCAGGCTGTTCTGGTTGAGGATGAATCCGTGGCAGCAGGCGTCGCGGCTGCAGCCGTCCTGACAGAAGCGATGGACGTCTGAGAGGGAGGAGCCTGTGGAGGAGAACACCTGCGTCCTGAACACACCTGAGACGGCCTTGGTCATCCTCGCCCTCTCGAAGCTCCGCTGCTGCTGCCGCCACGAGAACTGGGCTCCTGGAACGAGGACCAGCGTCAGCGAGTCTGGACTCAGTAGGTGAGAGTGGATGCTGATTGGCTACCAGACCTTTCTTCCTGATGACCAGCAGGTCTGAAGCCCCGCCCCTCACTTTTGTCCTGCAGCTCAGCCGGTCGAAGACCTCGGCCTGAGGATTACCCAGAAACCCTCTGGTCTGCCAGGTATAAAAAAAAAAACACTGATTACCCACCGCGCTGCAGTACCAGTGATTGTCCACAATATGTGACGAACGACTCACAGGTCAGGTGTGTGAAGGTGTGTGAAGGTGTGTGTACCTGCTGGGAGGTGTTGCATTGTGTGTTGAGTGTGTGTGAACTGTAGAGCTCACACAGGCCCTGGCTGCTCACCAGCGCCACGTGGTGGCAGGACGACTCTGCTGCGCACGCTGGCAAACGAAAGCACACGGGTTTGAAAGGAGCGGCCAGCTGTGTGTCACATGACCAGGAGGCGTTTTACCTCGAGCGCAGGAAGTGATGTCAGAGGTCACTGTCTGCAGCACCTCCGTGTCATTGGCAGCAACAATCAGCTGGGAGGTGGGGACAGCCTCGAAGCCGGCCAGCACTACACACACACACACACACACACACACCACATTAAAAACACACTCTTGTCCAAGGACACACAGTTCTGCTGCTCTCTGGTTGGCTGAGGCCTCACCTGCACACTCGTCGTCACTCAGAGGTTTGTTGCTGAAGGTCCAGACAAGCTCCGCCTCCTCCCTGCTGAAACACCGCCACCTACTGGACAGGAAGTCTGGCTGGGCCGGCAGGAAGTCACCCTGCTCTGAGCATCTCAAGCCCCGTCGCTGACAGTCAGTCTCACCTGGACAGGTAGAAACACAGTGTTCACACACACACACACACACACACACACACACACACACACTCGATAATGTCACTCCTAATCACATTGATTGGCAGAAGACGATCCTCTGGGGGAGGAGCCTCTAGGACACATGTTGCAGAAGTCTCGCCCCTCTGCATCCTGATAGGTTCCTTCTGGACACAGATGACACGCCCCCTCCTTGGACAGAGTGCCGGCGGGACAGGCGACTGAGGAGACACAGATCATCCAATCAGAGTGGAGGAAGCTGCCCCGGCCGGCTAGAAGACAGACGTACTCACTGCAGCCGCCACCGTGTGGGCGGTAACCAGGGGAACAGCCCAGGCTGGGTGATGTCATCGACAACAGGGAGGGCTGTGATGTGGTGGAGCCCAGATTACCCAGAATTCCCTGCAGGCGCTGCTGGAGTCTCGATTGGTTGAGGAGCCGTCCTGTGGGGAGGAAGATGGAAACATCCCTTTGTGATGTAATGATAGATGGTTGACCGGCAACTGGTTTCACTGCAGCAGCCTGGTGGCGCCATCTGGTGGTGAGACGCACCTGAACACACCGAGTTAGCTTTATATTCCTTCTTGTACTTTGCTGTCTCACCACTGGGTGGCGTGTTGTCAAGATTAGAGCATCAGTGCTGTAACTGTCACTACATCCCTCCATCCCTCCATCCCTCCCTCCATCCCTCCATCCATCCATCCCTCCATCCATCCCTCCATCCATCCATCCCTCCAACATCCATCCATCCCTCCAACATCCATCCATCCCTCCATCCCTCCATCCATCCATTTTCCTCCTGCTCTCAGGGTGTGAAGGGTTTCTTGATGTCCTTCCATTTGTGGCAGAATGCTACCCCCTACTGGTGTAGTTTCTCGTCAGGAAACTGATTACTTCCTGGAGTGACCTGCATTCACGGCCACCAGGTGTGTGTTCACTCACCTACGTCATGGAGGTGTGGGAGGTCGGAGGTCGTGAGGTTGGACAGGTGGAGGCTCCAGGTGACCGTCAGTCTCAGACTGTCGTCACCGTCGCACTGCAGCTGCACCGCCGAGCCGTCGCACAACCACAGCCAGCGCTGCGACACAGGCAGCTGCACACGCCACACACACACACACACACACACACACACACACACACACACACACAGACAAACCAAGGGCAGGTTGGTGCTGTGTCTGTCCTGCAGTTGGCGCTCTGTCCAACAGTCAAGCCCGACTTTGTGTGATAGGAACTCACCTGTAGAGAGCAGAGCCCCCTGCTGGTCATCGCCTCCAACAGCTCAGACTGCAAACTGCTGATGTGAGAGCAGGACGACGACAAGAGCCACAGCTGAGAGGACGAGAGCAGCTGAGGAGGCTGAGGGACTGTGACACACACACACACACATACACACATACACACACGCACACACACACACACATAGAGAGAAGGACAGACAGATACATTAAGCTATCTGAGATAGAAGTGTCTACAGTTGTTGGCCAGCAGGGGCGGGGTTTCAGATGCCTTACTCTGACAGGCTCCGCCCACTGGGCTGTTGACCCAGCGCTGACTCTTGGTCTCACAGAGGAAACTGCTAACAGGGAGTGCGTTGTGGTAACCAGGGGAACAGCTGAGCTCACAGCTCTGGTGACCATCAGCTGCTGGCCGGCAGACAAGTGCACCATGGGTAATAGTGGGGGCGGGGCAGCGGGGGCCTGGACAGGAAGACAACGTAGAAATTAAACAGCAAAGTGACCACCAGGGGGCGACGGCGTCGTCAGTCCACCTACGGTCACATGATGGCGACTGTCCTGCCAGACGAGACACCCGGGTCCCGCCCACTTCCTGCCCGCTCTCACTGACACACCAGCAGGAAGTGACATCACACTGCAGTGGGAGGAAGGAGCCGTCGGGGTGGCACTGGAGACCCTGGAGCTCACACCAGCTGGGACCTGAAGGCAGCACAGGGGCAGTGAAGGCATCACCGTCGTGTGTGTGTCTGTGTGTGTGTGTGTGTGTATGTGTGTGTGAGTGACACACAGAGAGAGTGAAAGTGTGTACATGTCAGCTGTCCCGCAGGGTCGAGCACGGCTCTCCTGATTGGCTCTCCAGTCAGAGGGTTCACACACCAGCCTACAGCGCCCCCTGTCTGCTCTGTCTCTGTCTGGAGCACTGAGAAAAGGCCATCCTGACACACACACACACACACACACACACACATGCACACACACAGAGTTAAGATTATTAACTTGATGAAACCAGTGTGTGTGTGTGTGTGTGTGCGCGTGTGTGTGTGTGTGTGTGTCCCACCTCCTCACACTTTGGCTTGTAAATTGAGGTGATGATGTCAGAGCCTTTCAGCCAACCAGAGAGCAGAGTGTGATCCTGGGCCCTTTGACAGCGAGTCGCGCCTGCATGACAACACACACACACACACAAACACACAAACACGTTTAAACCTTGTGTGTGTGTGTGTGTGTGTGTGTGTGTGTGTGTGTGTGTGTGTGTGTGTGTGTGTCTGCACTCACAGCTGGGCAGCCGTGGTGAGCGAGTGGTGAGAGAGCCGCTGATGTACTGCCCATCTTCATCCACACACCAACACTGACCTGCTCACACACAGCCATGAAGATGTCGCACAGGCTCTGCTATAGTGTGTGTGTGTGTGTGTGTGTGTGTGTCAGACCTGTGCTGGGGTGACACTGTGTGTGCAGCCAGTGTCCGTCGGTGTCACACTGAGGAGTGAAGGGCTGGTAGTTCAGCAGCTGAGGACGCACAAACATCTGGAGCGCTGCAACACAACCAGCACAACACTTCCTGTCAGAGTGACATCATCCTGTGACATCACATCACACTCATGGAGGGAGGACACTGGTGCCCACAAGAGAGTCCTGGACTGACCGGACAGAGCAGCCAATCGCAGCGCAGCCTGGGAGCCGGTCAGCAGCCGCTCAGACGCCTGCTGCTCGCCCTCTGATTGGCTGACCAGGAGCTCCTCGGGGTTCAGGTGCAGCCCTCGAGCCAATAGGAATCCATATCCCAGCTGCATGTGGGAGGAGTTCTGTAGCGAGACGGCGGTCCTCAGTTCCTGCTGGAGGGTCGTGACCTCAGCTAGCGTGTCGGAGCAGCGAGCTGCAGGTTAGCACACGCACACACACAGACAGACAGACAGACAGACAGACACACACACACACACACACACACACCAATCATTCATGTATTGACAATGATTTTATTGGGTTGGAAGCCCCTCCCACTTCCTGTTCTACTTCCTGGATCAGTGACTGTGTGTTTCTCTGACCTCCAGTAGGTGGTGATGTTTCTTCTCCAGGACCTGAAACACAACACCAGGTCTCAGTATACAACTGACTCTGACTCTGACTCCGCCCCCAGCCCAAACCCTCTCCACCAATCAGAGATCAGGCTCTGGCTGATCTTACAGGAAAGGGCTCCCCCTGCAGGTGCAGCCGTGGTGCTCCTCCCCTCCAGATCGACACAGAAGCAGCGTGACGCCACACACTGCAGCGGCAGGAAGTCTCCCGCCGCCGAGCATACTGGGACGTGGACCTCGGCACCGGCTGCCAGCCGGGCTTTGACATTCAGAGCCTCAGCTCGCTGGACCTCGCAGCGGCTGGGACATCGACGAAGATGGCCAGTGGTGCGGGAGCCCACCAACTCCCGGCCCTGAGGGTCCACGCACCAGCACTGGCCCCGCCCACACTGCACCGGCTGGAAGGATCCACCAGAGGCGCAGCGGGGCACAAACATCTCAGTGCCGCCATGGTGTCCGGAGCAGGAGGCCAGCAGAGTGATGAACACCTGGAGAAGATCAGAGATGTGGCGAGATGAGGAACACCTCTGACATTCAGCACTTCATGTTTGGATTTGCAGAATAAGACCTGGACGTTTGTGCTTCCTGTTTACCTGCTGCAAGTTCTGCGAGTCGCTGCGGCCCTGCAGGAAGTTCTGCAGGCCCGACAGGAAGGTCGGTTCCTCCAGGGCTCTGCTGACAAAGTGCAACAGGACCTGGTTCCGGGAGATGGTGGCATCCTGAGGGGAGAACCGCTCAAGAACCAGGACTCCTCGACTGCCGACTGCCCCGCTCAAGTTTAAGGAGGCGGCGTTCTGCAGGAACTTTCCTCCAAACAGGTTCTCCTGGAGGCGGCGAGGAGCAAAGTGAGTGAGGGCCTGCATAGCTCCACCCACCGAAGGGAAAAGACCCTGGAGGACATCCATCAAGAGAGACAAGACGGAGAACCGGTTCTCCTCCACTGGCAGGAGATCTTCGAGGGGCTGGAGGAAGGAGTCGCAGGAGGCCGAGCTTCTGCCCGAGGAGGCCAAGGGTGGAGGAACCATGGGACCAGAGAAGAACCGGGACAGAGCCAGACGACGTTGAGACTGACAGTCAACTAGACCAGAACCTGGATGCATGAAAAGAGGAGAAGAGAGGACAGGAGGTCTTTTGGAAGGTCTCTCAGATACTTCATCACATGCCAGAAGAAGAACCAGGAACTGGACCAGGATCTGGTTCTGTGTCAGACCTCTTTGGAGGTTCCTTGTACAAACTCCAGCACCGCTTGATTATCATTATGAAGATCCAACTGTGATCAGAACCACCAGCTGCTTCAGTTTACTGTTCCATTTAATTTTGAAGATGTCATGTCATGTGACCTCTGACGGCCAGTTTGGATCCAGAAGGACGATGTTACCACTCACTGCACTCCAGCTGGTCTCCATGCTGCCTGGTCCCAGGAACCTCCCTCCCACTGGGCTCCACGCACCAGCACTGCCCCCCCTGCTGGCACTGCCTGGGACTGAAGGCTCCTCCGGCCTCACAGTAAGGGACGAAGGTGGCCGAGGAGCTGATGGCCGCCCGCCGCTCCTCCTCACAGGCTGAGGGACCTGAAGACAAACGTCCAGCCGCTTGTAGTCTTGGTGCTTCACGGACAGTTTGAAAAGTCTTTAAGAGGAAACCTGGTTTACATCTGAAGTGTCCGGTCACAGCCAGGCGAACTCCCAGCATCCTCCTCTGCAGGACCCGGTAGATGTTGGTCTTTGCGAAGGAGGCGGCAGAACCTCCGGCTGGGAAGGCCGTGTCGTAGATGTCTGACAGGAAGAGCTCCACCCCTGCACAGAAGCTCCGTCATCATTGTCATCATCATCATCATCATCATTCCAGGGACATTCTGTCAGTACAGTTTTAATAGCGCCCCCTGTGGACGACGGTGTTCACCTGTGTCGGGCAGTTCACGTCCTCGGCTGTCGGAGCAGAAGCAGTAGGACGACACTGCGGGGAAGAACTTCCTGAACTGGCTGAAAGTCCCAAAGGCTTCAGGAAACCTGGCCAGGAGAAGAGCACAGAGGTCAGGGAGTTCACACAGCTGCAGCGCCACCTGCTGGATGGAGGTCGCAGCTGAGTCACCTGTTGAAGGTGTGCAGCAGGTCCAGCTGGCTCTGGTCCGTGGTGTCGATGAAGACACACTGGACGGGGAGGAAGCCGCCGTCTCCATCGCACTGAGGAGGAGTGTGAGACAGGTTGGCGTGGAGGAGGAGCCTTTCCCTCAGCTCGCAGCGACCGGGACCTGTGGGTCAAAGGTCACCCTCAGTTTGGACTCCATAAGTCTGGACAGTGTCAGTGTCAGTGAGAGTCCACCCACAGCGTGGGCGCGTTCCTCTCTGTCGGGTCCCGTAGAGCTCCATCCCATCCTGGTCCACGCACCAACACTGCCCCCTGCTGGAGTCACACTGAACCTCTTCAAAGAGTCCTGAGGGGGAGCAGCGCAGGACGGACTGCAGCTGGCAGGGCGACGCGCCTGGAAGGACAGGTGGACTTCAGGGTCAGACGACAGCCCCCTCACTGATCATGTGACCTGTGATGTCATCAATAAGTGCCTCACAATATGGTGCAGAGTCGTTGGTCCGAGTCCCGGCAATCTCCTGACCTTTGGCGTCCACACACCAACACTCCTGACTCCGTCCACTGCACTGCGCAGGCCTGTGCTCACACACACAGATAAATAATAATAAATAAAGACAACACATGTCGAGGCAGTGGCGGAAACTCCCTTCATCTTTTTGTGTCACTACTCATGTTGACTAGCAGGTGGCAGCAGCTGCAGCGACGCACCTGAACCTGCCGTCCTCAGAACACTGAGGAACCTCATTAAGGTTCCCAGCCGAGTCCCTCAGGAGCTCACAGGAACTCTTCTGGAGGTCCAGCTGGTAGTCTGCACAGCAGGAAGGACAGACATCGCCTGAGTGACAGGTGGACAGACAGACAGACAGACAGACAGACAGACAGACAGACGGCTCAGGTGGACCTACCTGAGGCTCTGCCCTGCAGTGACTCCAGGAAGGTGAGCAGGATCCAGGCGATCCAGGTGACGCGGTGCAGGGCCTCCATGGTCTCCGTGGTGACGACTGAAGGCTGCAGCTTCTTTATAAACCCTCAGATCTGCTGAGTCACTGTGAGGAGCATCACCTCCTCCACCTCCTCCTGTGTTCATCCCAGTGGAACCAGGAGTTCTCCGCTGACACTCAGGGGGCCGGGCAGCCAAGCACGCAGTGCTGTGATTGGACGGGAGCTTTCCATGGTTCTCTTCCCATCAACATTCAAGAGGCACCACCTGACTGCGAGTGGTCACGCTAGTAGTCTGGTGACGCTGAGGCTCGGCTATCGCCTGCATCTTCATCTTTCCCACAATCCTTTGTGCTCAGAGCTCCACTGCCTCAACAAGATGTTTGTGCAGAGGAACTCTGCTGGAACATCATCCAGGAGTTCACCTGGATCACCTGGCTGTGGGCAGGAGAGGACGCTATGCTGAACCTGACTTGTGTTGACCCGTGGGGATAAAAGACAGGGGGCGCTGTGAAGGGACTGAGGTCCCCAACACTCAACTACCCAGTGGAGGGCCGGAGTCGTGGCTTCAATCAAGCAATTTCATTAGGTTGAGTCAAAATCATTTATTAGAAACTATATGAAATATTTGATGATACAGGATCCAGGACGAGTCGTCAACATGAAGCGTTTGCTGTAAAAATGATGACGTCACTGCGAAATCCGATGAACAAAAACTCGTTTCTGCCGAGTTCTCCAACATCACGACGTCTCGTCCAGGAAATATTCCTCCTGCCAGCCACTAGTGGGCAGCCAATCACAACGCTGTCCCATCACTTCTTGTTTCCTGGACCGCCGCAGAGGTGATTTTGATTTTGTCATCATAAAGAATCAACACGGTGAAAAGATTTTGCTGCCAGTTTTCACAAAACTTTATTATCAGCAGGGAAGCTGAAGCGCGGCGAGGACGACGGGTCAAAGTTGGTCGTTTATCAGTCGTCGATGAACATTCAGCCAATCGCTGAGAAGATTGAAATTCCTCCTTTTTACGAAATCACAACATTCCGACAGACACCAGTTTAATCCAGAGAAACAGTTTAAACCAGTTTAAACCAGTTCAATCTGGACAAAACCATTCAATCAACTTTAATCCAGACAAACTGGTACTGTCTGGACAAAACAGGTCAAACCAGTTCAAATCAATGGTCAACAGTCTGGGGTGAAACAGGAAACGGTATTAGATCAACAGGAAGCTCCTCCGCCTGGCGCCCCCCAGAGGACGGGAATCTGGAGAGAAAGATGGGACTGGTTCCAACTGGTTCCAGCTGCATTGCGTTTATTGATTACTGGTGCTTTCAAAGAGTTGATCAGTCTGATGCTCCTCTTACAGACTCCACTGAGCTGCTGCTGTAGCTGCTGCGGCGCCTCCTGCTGGATGTTCAGGCAGCCGCAGGGCTGGTCAGGGGTGCTCAGGGGTGGTCGGTCGTTTGGTCACTTGATCGGATTGGTGAGGTGCTGTGATGTCGTCAAGTTCTGTTGGGCCGCACCCGCTGGAGGCTGCAATAACTACGATTTGATTGGATGTTAGATAGGCCCCGCCCCCTGCTGCCACTGAGATATTCTGAGCGCAGAAGGACGAGTGAAGGGCTTATTCTGCGGGGTCAGTGTTCAGGTTCTCCAACTCTGGCTGCTGCGTCGCTGGCTCCGCCCTCTCCCCCGGCAGGCCTCCATTGGTTGCCTGCCGCACCCCGAAAGGAAAGCCCCGCCTCCTATAGAACATCACCACGTCAGCCGCGAACAGCAGGGAGGCCAGGAATCCAAACACCTGGTGGTGGAGGAGAGACGTCAGACAACAGGACAGGAAGTGAGGGGGGCGGGGTCAGGAGAGGAAGTGACGTGGTCAAGTTCTCTCACCAGGGCGGCCTTCTCCAACTGGGAGCCACCGTTGTCTGCGGCGAAGGCGATGGAGGCAATGAAGAAGAGCACAAAGATGACAGACGAATACACAAAGTCCTGGGGAGAGACACAGGGAGGTTAGCTTAGCTTAGCTTAGCCTAGCATTGAGAGGGTGAATGAGAGCTTGTGTCATGGACTGTTCCTCAGTAGAAGAACCAGAACCTTGGTCCTCCTCTCCACCACCTCATCGAGCTGACGCACAACAACCTCCTGTCCAAACTCACAAACTTGTTTAGCTGTTGCTGTGCTATGCTAAGCTACGCTAAGGATTGTTCTCAGTGGCAGAAGGCACAAAGTAACAACAAGGCTCACCACGATTGGCCAGCGGCTGACGCCCACCCTGCCGTGGAGGGGCGTGGCCAGCAGGACGAGCAGCAGCAGCGTGAAGAGGAGAGCGGAGCAGCTGACGAACTCGAAGGTGTAGAGGCCCAGGCAGCTGGTGCAGCTGTGGACCAGCTCCTCCAGGAGCAGGGCCACCAGGGACAGCAGCTGGAGGAGCACAACCACCACAACAACTTCAGTCACTGCACTCCATGCTGCCGCTGCCCCGTGCCTCAACTTCCTGTTTAACGGGCCGCAATTTCCTGTTTGCGTCCTGCACGCAGCGAAGGGAGGCGGATGGCGTTGCGACAGCCGCGGTCAGATCTGCTCAGCGCAGCACTGCTGACTTTCACTTCCTCTGAGGAGGAGGAAGGAGGGGAAGGATGGCCGTAGTGGTGGAGGAGGAGGAGGAGGAGGAGGAGAGAGGAAGTGGAGGAGGTGGAGAAGGAGTTTGGGCCCAAAACTTTTATTAAACATTCTGAGAAAAATGTTGCTGAAAAACAAAATAATTTCTTTCAGCTGCCCGAGAGGCAGAGCCACAGACCGCTGGAGTCCTGAGAAGCAACCGTGTGTCCACAAGGTGGCGCTGCTTGGTCAGTCAACTCACCACCTGCAGGACCTTGAGGATGAACCGGATCCAGTCCAGGTGCTCCGAGGGAACCTGGAAGCAGGAGGACGGAGGGTTCGGTGCCGTGGTGGAGGAGTAGACCTCGGTGGTCGTCATCTGGAGGGACGGAGGGACACAAGTCACGGAACCTGCGGCACGAGCTCCAAACACAGCGACAGTGAACGCCTCCGTTTTTGAGACGTTCACTGTCCTACAGGAGAGTTCTGAAGCGGCAGCCGTCAAACCAACGACACCGGAAGTGACGATGAAGCCCGAATATCGAGGCGGCAAGATCAGAAAGCTGCTGGGGAACAACCGTCGTCACTCGGTGATCGATCACACTATTAATCAGCGCCGGCGACCAACGACCAAATGCGCAGTGGGCTTCACACCGAACCGAAAGGAGCCGAGCCGAGCACGTCCGACAAGTAACGAACGCAAACTGAACGGAACTGTGAGTGCAGATACTCTTCGCGTCTAACACAGCGCGCAGTAAAGGCCGCCGAACCGAACCGGAAGTCAGTTTTAGGGGCGCGAGCAGGCGGAAGGATGAAACTCACCGTCACAGGTCGTTCGGTGTCAACACGTCGAGAGCGAATCGCTGCTTCTTTGCATCAAACTCACTCCCGTCAAACTTCCGTATTTAACTTTCTGCTTCTCAAACTTCCAGCGGGAAACACACCGCTTCCGGCGGAACCCATCAAATTAAGAGAGACTTCTTAGCGGGACCGGGAGGAAAAAAAAAAAAATCAGCTAAAACTACTAAAGGCACATGTCAGACTCACACGACAATAATAAATGGTGTCACAGGACGTTTAGGGCCCCGTTACTCGCAGTTTGATGTTTCTTGAATGAATGAAGGCTTAATTTTTAAACATGTGAGTAACAGAACATGGAAATACTGTATAACAAAAGTAATATTAACATAACATGTTTGTAAAGGAGTAGATAGAAGCATTTGCTTATTTAACCCTGTCCCTTGTCCACGTAATCATCATACTTGTTTGTTTCATTTTCAATATGTATTTGTTTTCCTCATGCAGTTTCCCAATGATGGGAAAATAAATTCAATAAAAACTACGTAAACGTGTGTAAACCCTTGTGCTAGTCCTACCCACTCTCACCCCTAACCCCTCTGTGCTAGTTAGTGTCGTTGTTTGGACCTCAGCCAGCCCCCACAACCGTGTGGTTGTGTGTTTTCATGCTTACGCAATAAAATGTAAAGTATGAGTGAACTCGTTTCTTTTTCTCGAACTGTGTTTGAACTGTGCTGAATGTCGCGGTGTAAATCTTCAAACCAGTTAGCAGCAGTGCTAATTCCCCCAGCATAAGCTCAACAACACCACAACATGTACATTAAAGTTGACAAGGAAACCAGTTTCGCTGGAAAATATTTCTGATAAATGTTCCCAGGCTGATGTGATCGCCCGACCTCAGATATCCTGACTGAGCTCTTCACAAGCTGCTTCAGGTTTTATGGGATGTGCAGTGTGTGATTGTGTGATTGTGGGGCCCATGTGAACGTCTGCAGCAGTGCCGTCTACACTGCAGCTCCCACTGAACTCCTGTTGGTGACGC
>NW_027466137.1:452500-480000 GCF_046127955.1 Nelusetta ayraudi | reverse complement strand
TGTGTGTGTGTGTGATTAGATCACGGCTGAGGAGCTGACAGGAAACGATGACTACATTGACCTCTCGTTCAGCGCCAGAAAGCTGGACGACAAGGTGACTGTGTGTGTGTGTGTGTGTGTGTGTGTGTGTGTGTGTGTGAGAAAGAGAGGGAAATTAGTCGTCGGTTTAACAAAATACTACCTGTGTGTGTGTGTGTGTGTGTGTGTGTAAAGGACTTCTTCACCAAGTCTGACCCATTTCTGGAGATCCACAGACTGAACGATGACGCCACACTGCAGCTCGTCTACAGGACTGAGGTACAGGAGATCAACAGGAACACACACACACACACACACACACACACACACACACACACACACACACACACACACACACACACACACACACACACACACGCTCACCTCCACTCTTTGTCCTCAGACTGTGATGAATAACTTGAATCCAGTGTGGAAAACCTTCAGGGTTTCTCTGAACTCGCTCTGTGGTGGAGACCATGACCGCAAGCTGCAGGTACACACACACACACACACACACACACACACACACACACACACACACACACACCTGCAGTTTTACTCAATTTGCCTGATTGGATTGAATGCGTGTGTGTGTGTGTGTTTGTGTGTGTGTGTGTGTGTGTGTGTGTGTGTGTGTTTCCTCAGTGCACTGTGTGGGACTGGGACTCCAATGGTAAACACGACTACATCGGAGAGTTTGAGGCCACGTTCAAAGAAATGAAAGGAGCCATCGACGGACGGCAGGTGAGTGTGTGTGTGTGTGTGTGTGTGTGTGTGTGTGTGTGTGTGTGTGTGTGTGTGTGTGTGTGTGTGCTCCATCCTTGACTCCGCCTTGGAACAGCCCTCTCCCTTGTGGTCGGCCAGCCACTCACTGCTAACGCTAGGCTGGTAGGGAGGGAGGCGGAGTCACTGTGGTCCGAAGGACAGAAGGTTTTCTTGGCAGTGAGATGAACTCCGAGTCTGCTGACGGCTCCTCTGCTCCTTCCTAGGTCCAGTGGCCCTGCATGAACTACAAGTACAGAGTGAAGAAGAAGAACTACAAGAACTCTGGGATTATAATCCTCAACCAGTGCAAGGTGACCGAGCGCCCCATCAACTGTCAACAGTCCAGTCCAGTCTAATCCAGTCTGGTCCAGTCCAGTCTAGTCCAGTGTAATCAGCAATCAGTCACCGGTCACGTGGTCAGTGACAGCCAATCACAACTGCTCATCCTCTTTTTGGCTGCAGGTCGTCAGAATGCACTCGTTCCTAGATTACATCATGGGAGGCTGCCAGATCCAGTTCACTGTGAGAACACACACACACACACACACACACACACACACACACACACACACACACACGGTAACTCTTCTGCCAAGGTGATCACCACCATCACCTTCTCATACACCTGACACCTGATCTGATGCCTGATCGGACACTCGCCTGTGATTGGCTGTTGTGTTTCCAGGTGGCCATCGACTTCACGGCGTCCAATGGGGATCCTCGGAACAGCTGCTCTCTGCACTACATCCACCCCTTCCAGCCCAACGAGTACCTGAAGGCCCTGGTGGCGGTTGGCGAGATTTGCCAGGACTACGCCAGGTAGGAGTTTACCTGCAGCAGCAGCAGCAGCAGCCAATCAGAGGAGCCGTTCCTCACCCTCCAGACCACTGGGAGTGTCTGCTGCCTACCCATCATGCATCTGCACATGGTTCTCTTGTCAGCCCAGATGAAGCAGAATTGGTATTGTTGACATCACCATCTGGTGTTTGTGATGTCATGATGATGTCATAGCATGCTCCTCTGTCAGCCTCCACTGGTAGTTTTCCTGTTCCCGGTCTTCAACTGGGAGCTCCGCCCATTTGGCTTCAGAATCAATCAATCAATCAATCAACCAACTTTAATCTGTAATACACTAAATCACATATTATAATCGCATTGGGTATCAAAGCGTTTTCACAGTCAAAGAGAAAGCAGCTGATCCTCCAGAGTTTGAACATGTGACAGGACATTGACACGCCCTCCTGCCTGTTGACAGCCAATCACAGGCCTCCCTGACATCTCTGTCTTCCTCCTGCAGTGACAAAATGTTTCCTGCGTTCGGCTTTGGTGCTCAGATTCCTCCTCAATACCAGGTAACCAGAGCGCAGCTCCCAGAATCCTCTCTGTCAGCAGGCCACGCCCACTCCTCTCTTTCCCTTCCTCTTCACTCTCTCCTCTCCTCTCCAGGTGTCACATGACTTTGCAGTGAATTTTAGGGAGGAGAACCCAGAGTGTGCAGGTAGGTGGCAGGAAGAGGGCGGAGTCGCTGCCTGGAGGAGGTGTGGCAGGGGAGGAGCCTGGTGGTCACATGCAGAGGAGACTCCTCACTTTTCTGCTTCAACCTAGCTCTGTTTGAAGAGTCCTGTCACCTGTCTGCTCTTCTTGTCTGCACTTCCTGTCTGTACTTCCTGTCTGCACTTCCTGTTAACAGTCTAATTTTGTCTTTACTTACTGTCAGTGTGGGTACAGAATCTGTCCGGGGCGACGGAATGTGTCCGGGGTCCTAAGGCAACTCCATTAGGACAAACTACATCACGGTCGGATGAAAAGATAGAAAAGTAGCTAGATAGATGGATATAATCATGTTATACATATATATGATGTATTGTTTGTTCTTCCGTTTGTTCGTTCGATTGCAATGTAGTTTGTCGCAATAGACTTGCCGTATGGGACATCATTGGACGTGGTCCGTACGGCAAGTCTATTACGACAAACCACATTGCGGTCGAATGAACAAACAGAAAAAACGACCGATAGATGAATAGATGGATAGATAGATAGATAGATAGCCATCCATCCATCTATCTATCTATCTATCGGCCATTTGTTTGTTTGTTCTATCCATTATATCTATGTATAAATATGATTATATCCATCTGTCTATCTACTTCTCTATCTATTTATCCAACTGCGATGTAGTTTGTCCTAATAGAGTTGCCGTAGGACCTCGGACAGATTCTGTACCTACATCAGCAGTCTGATCCTGTCTGTACTGAATGTCTTTACTTCTTGTCTGCGCTTCCTGTTCACTTCCTGTCTAACTTTGTCTTTATTTCCTGTCTGTCCTTCCTGTTAGCGCTCTGATCCTGTCTGTGCTTGCCATCATTACTTCCTGTATGTACTTCCTGTCTTTACTTCCTGTCTGTACAACCTGTCCGTCCTTCCTGTCGGTACTTGCTGTTAGCAGTCTCGTCCTGTCTGTGCTTCCCGTCAGTACGTCCTGTCTGTACCTCTGTCTTTACTTCCTGTATGTCCTTCCTGTTAGCCGTTTAATCTTGTCTGCACTTCCTGTTTACTGTCTAATTTTATCTTTACTTCCTGTCTGTCCTTCTGATCTTTGCTTTCTGTCTGTCCTTCTTCCTTCCTTCCTGTCGGGAGTGTGATCCTGTCTGTCATCCTTTCTTGTCCCTCCTGTCTGTCTTCCCTACCTGCCTGTCCTATCTGTCCGGTCCGTGCTCCCTGCCTGCCTCACGGCCCGTGCTCTCCCTGGTTCTCCTGCCCAGGTATCCAGGGGGTGGTGGAGGCCTACCAGAGCTGCCTGCCCAGGCTGCGGCTCTACGGTCCAACCAACATCGCCCCGATCATTCACAAGGTGGCGAGCTCGGCGTCCCAGGAGGTCCACAGCGACGAGGCCACGGTGAGAGAAGCTCCGCCCTCTGAGTGGCGGTGGGGAAGTCAGTGGTGGAAAACCTGGTGTTGTGTCTCTGGCAGCGGTACTTCATCCTGCTGATCCTGACGGACGGCGTGGTGACCGACATGGCCGACACCCGGGACGCCATCGTCCAGGCGTCTCACCTGCCCATGTCCGTCATCATTGTGGGCGTGGGGAACGCCGACTTCAGCGACATGCAGGTGTTGGGGGGCGACGACGGGGTCCTGCGCTCGGCTCGAGGAGAGCCCGCCCTCCGGGACATCGTGCAGTTTGTGCCCTTCCACAACTTTAAACAGGTGAGCCACCGGCCAATCAGGTCGCACCATCTTCTTCAGGTTTAGGTCACAGTGGCGCCCTGATCAATGGAAGAAGGTCCTGGTGGGAATGTTGGACTGGAACCATCACATCCATCTAGCAGCATGAACTCTCCTCACCACTGAGAACCAGGCCCTCCTTCAGCCTGATGGTCTCTGGTCCAGTGGAACTCATCCTGGAGCTTCTGGAGCTTCTGCTTCCTGTGTGGTCAGAGTCTGAAGATGATCCAGACAGACAGATAGAAAATGAACGAGAAGCAGCTGGAGAGCTTTAAATCCAGACTGAGGGGATGAAAGTGGTGAGGATGAATGGAGAGGAGAAAGTTATTAAAGTCACAAGGAGCTCGGAGAGACAAACGGGCAACATTAAATCTCTCAGCGTGAATTATCTCAGTCTGGAGGAACATTAATCTTCTCAGTCTGTACTGGTTCCTCCTCTGGGCTTTAATCTGTGGGACGTGTGTGTGTGTGTGAGTGTGTGTGTGTGTGTGTGCGTCTCCCAGGGGAGACGTTTGTTCCTGGCAGAAACCGAAGGGGGCAGCGAGGAGCACTGGCTGCCTCCTGAAGGTTGGTCTGGGAGCTGGTGGCTGATGGTCTTCAGGCAGCTGCAGCTTTGAATTATTTATTCTAGCCAATTAGTTCTAATTGTGTGCACAGTGGTGTTTACATTAACGATGTGCTGGATTTCTCTCCAGACGGCAGATTCTTAGTGAAGTAAACAAAATTCCCTACCAGCATCACTTCTTCTTCTGCGAATGCTGGAATCTCCAACTGAATTCCTCCCTGGAGCTTTGACCTGGATTCCATCTGAGCTCCTCTTTGCACACCACCAATATTAGACAGATCAACAAACTAGGATGAGTTACCTTAGAGCCAGTAGAAAGACCCGGCGCCTCCCAGTGGATGGACCGCAAACATACTCCTGTCTGGGGGGGTGTGGGAGTGGTGATTGACAGGTGCGGTCACTGACCCTCACTCTTCTTCTCTCCCCAGGCGTCAGCGGCAGAGCTGGCTAAGAGCGTGCTGGCCGAGGTTCCCCACCAGGTGGTGGACTACTACAACAGCAAGGGCATCCGGCCCCGAGTGACCAGTGAGTACCAGTCCTCCAGGCAGTTTGGCCACTGAAGCTCCTCCCCCTGGACTGGAAACATCTCAACTGTCTGTAGTCGTAGTCAGAGAGGAAGTCAAAGGAGCCACCTGTTGCATTTCACCTGGAGGAGACTCACTGATTCACCTGCTGGAGACTCACTGAATCCCCTTGAGGGGACTCACTGATTCACCTGGAGGAACTCGCTGATTCACCTGCTGGAGACTCACTGAATCCCCTTGAGGAGACTCACTGATTCACCTGGAGGAACTCGCTGATTCACTTGCTGGAGACTCACTGAATCCCCTTGAGGGGACTCACTGATTCACCTGGAGGAACTCGCTGATTCACTTGCTGGAGACTCACTGAATCCCCTTGAGGGGACTCACTGATTCACCTGGAGGAACTCGCTGATTCACCTGCTGGAGACTCACTGAATCCCCTTGAGGAGACTCACTGATTCACCTGGAGGAACTCATTGATTCACCTGGAGGAACTCATTGATTCACCTGGAGGAGACTCATTGATTCATCTCGAGGAACTCATTGATTCACCTCGAGGAACTCATTGATTCACCTGCTGGAGACTGACTCTGGGCTTTGGCTCCAGCTCTGCTGGGCTGCTTTACACACACTGAGGTTGTGTTGATGGGTTCAGGTTGTGTCACCACCACCTGACACAGGTGGTGCTGGAGCAGCGAACCAAGGTTGTCCTGATGGAGCAGGAAGCGGCTGAGAGTGGTTCTGTCCATGTGTAGCATCACGATTAATACTTGAACATGAAACCTCTGAGGACCTTCAGCCGTTAAACTAGAATTGAACCATTTGTCAGCTGTCCTTTCGACTCCAGCTGACTGACCTTGCGCTGGTGGAAGTCTCCACGATCGCTACGTCTTCCAGCGAGGCGCAGCTTGGTTCGCTGCTCTTCAGATCTCCGTCACCAGCAGTGCCGACCCTGTCGTGGGAAACATCAGTAGGGACACTCTTTCAGGATGGAAACGTGGTTGAAGGGTTCAGGGTGTCTGACTTCCACTCGTCACGCAAAAGTGAAGATCCTCCCGACCAATCACATCACTACAGTGTGTGTATCTCCCTATTGCAGTACCGTAGGCTAACTGAACCTCTAGGTGGCGCTTGTTCTGTTTCCCTTGCTGTCATTTTGACCTTTCTAGCTGTTGTAGATGTTCTAGCACCAGAGAGCAGGGCACTCTGATCCCAGTGAAATGCCAACTGTAGCATCTTTAGCCTCCATTGTGCATGCAGGCTGTCAGAGGACAAGCTGCTTGTATCTCTAAACGTTGTTGTTTCTGCTGAAAAGCACCAAAGCGGCGACCTGCTGTTGCTCTTGTAGCAGCATGCCAGCAGCAGCAGTAGTCGCTGAAGGAACCTTCTCTCCATCACCAGGCCCTTCTCCAACCATCTGACATGTTGTAGTAGCTTTTACAGCGTCTGCATCCTCCACCCTCCTCGTGTCGGAGATGTCAAGGTGGATGCATGAATGTTGTGTTGCATGGGACACTCAAGCTGAATTTGGTCCTGGTGGGACCTTCTGACCCCCCAGCCTGAAGACCTCCAGTCCTGTTCTGCTGCATGTTTGTGTGGAACAAAGTGTGAGTCGACAAAGGATTCGCCACGGCAACGCCTCCACCCGTTTCACTGCCCTCTGCTGGCGTGGAGCTGAACTCTGACATCCAACACGACTCCTTCAACTCCAGCAGAGAATTGTTTGGTCCTAAATGCTTCTCCAATTGGATTCTTTGAAAACAACCTCAAGTCTCGCTGAGCCGAACCGTCAGAACCGTCAGAAGTGTCCGGGATGTGAGAGGGGTGGAGGTGAAGCTGCTGGTGTTCCTCCTCACTGTGATGTGCAATAATAATGCAGTCGAGTGGAAACAATATTCACGAGATGGTGACCAATAACAGGATGCAAAGTCTAATAAACATTAAAAAACTGAAAGCTGATTTATCTGAAATTATTCACTTATGTAATCATAATAATAATAACAATGATCAGTCAGAGAAGCAGAAGGATGAAACCAGGCTGACCAGACTGAGGTGACGGAAGACATGATGGACATGTGACCACCGCTGATGACATCATATCTTGTCAGCTGTGGTGGGTCTGCCAACGGTGGAAGCCAGTGGAAACCAGTAAGCAGACCTGCTGTGGTTCTCTGCTACTGGAACAGCTCCCACATGCACAGCCTTTTGTCCGTGAACAGACTTCGCCCCCCCCTTCCTCCGCCTTCCCTCCCTCCCGCCTCCCTCCCCCCACCCCCCTCCTGCGGCCCCCACCCCAACTCCCCCCCATTTTCATCCCCTTCCTCTCCCAGCTCCACCCCTCAGCCCGTTGCCGCCGTGCTCACACAGGAGCTGAGGTTGTTGCCATGGTAACACACTAATTCTAATTTAATTGTGAGTCTTATGTCTCATTTTTATTGAGTGGAGCGTGCTGGGCCCCGCCCCTAAGCCTCAGCCAATAGGCTGCTTGACAGCATAATGATGCGTGATCAATAATCAGTGTTTGTTAATCAGTTGCTTCGTCTCTGATCCTGCTGGAAAACTAGGGGGCGCTGCGGAGTCGTCCTCGTCTCTTCAGGGAATTGTGGGTAATGGCGTGACCAGACAACACAGCTGTGTGTGTGTGTGTGTGTGTGTGTGTGTTCACCCAGAAACAGAGCGGCTCTGTGGGGGAGGGGCACCTGGAGGACGGTGAGAGCATCACCACTGTGTGTGTGTGTGTGTGTGTGTGTGTTCCTCCAAGTGGCTCCGCCCAGCAGTCGTTGGCCACGTTAGTCGTGCTGCGGTCAGAGCAGTAGGTAGGAGGCGCTGTGACAGAATGAGAGCGCCCGATTGGCTCCTCCCCCTCTCCCTCAGAGAGCCAATCGGGCTCTCCTCAGGGACTCCCGGCGGGGACGGGTTAGCAGGTGAAGCCAGGCTCCGCCTCATTAGCGAGCGGTTCTTCCTGGTGAGACAAACTGCTTTGACCCAGAGAGCTGACAGCTGACCTTTGACCTGTTTCACCACCTCCTCATTGGTCTCAGCAGCCTCATCGTGTCCAGCAGCATCACCTCCATCAGCAAACTGGACCACAAACATCTTCACATCTTATTTATTCTAGTTTACTTTATTTATTTTTGTTTTTATTATTTATTAATTGATTTCATATTTATTCCTGTTTATTTAATGTTTCTACTTCACACGGTTTACGCCTGTTTGTTTTAGTTATTCCTGTTTCTATTTTATTTATTCTGGTTTATTCTATTTATTTTTTCTATATTGTTATTTATTTATTTTTATTCTAGGTAATTAATTTTTTCTTGCTTATAATTTTATTCAATCTGGTTTATTTTATCCTATTTATTCTGTTGAGACTGGAGCAGGCGATCCTCACTCTGACCACGATGTTGTGAGACTCAGACGGACCTACGCTTCGCTGCTGCCCTCTAGTGTTCCTTTGCAGAAGTGCTGCGGACCTGTGATGAGGTCTGCAGGAGCTGAAAGACACAGAGGTGGCTGCTGATTGGCAGGATGCGGGGTCACCTGACCAGAAGCTCCAGTCGACCCACGTTGAACAGGAAGTTGTGCTGCTGCTTCCTGTCGGCCTCCGCGTTTCCACGTTTGTGAGGAGCCAATCACAGCTCAGAGTCAAAGTGGTGTAATGAGCCTTTAATTTACAACATGCAGCCACAGAAACATGTTTTACAAATGTAGAAAACCAAGGAGTGACTTCAGCCGTGACAGTTTCTCCTGCAGACTCTCAGCCAATCAGACGCCAGAAGAAGCTCCAGCTGTTGACGCACAACTTCATTAAGGCACTTTGGAGAAACCCGCTAGCTTAGCTCGTTACCGCTGATCCAAAACCTGATTGGATGACTGAGAAACATGTGACCCTCTACACACACGCAGCACAGAGCACCAGAGGCTGAGCGCAGGCGCCCCCTGCTGTCCGGCTGCGGTGACGTCAACAAATTCTGAGCGGCCTGGATCTCAGTGTTTTCTTCCCTTCTAGTTGCCAACTGTCCAATAGGAGGCCGGCAGGTTGTAAAAGGGGCGGGGCCGAGTGCAAAGACTGGCGTAGAAAATAGCAAACATGGGCGTGGCCACAAACTGAGGCGCCAGAGGCGGTAAACAGGACCTCCAGTCAGAAACAGTCACAGTCTGGACCCGCCCCCTGCCTGATGGTCACATGACCTCCAGCCAGTTAATCAGCGAGGCCTCGATGTCAGCTGATCACTGTGGGAAACTGGACGGTTCAAAGACGTCGGCCAGCAAACAGATTTGGTGTAAAATGTCAAAGTTGCGACGGATTTTTGGCATCTGCTCGACCAAAAGGCAGGAAGTAGGTGTTTTAGTCAGCAGGAAGTCTCCTCCCATCTTCACACAACCTTGGTTTGGACTCACCGGGTTCTCGGCGAGCCACCAGCAGCGCCGCAAAAAAAAATCCACCGCTACTTTAAGAGTCACAAACAGAAAAAATGTCTTTTTTTTTTCCCGTCAAATCGGACATGAAAGCTAATATTTAGCACACAGCTCCACTGAGGAGTCCCGCCCACACAGCTGAGGTCACATGACTCACATGGTCCGTGTTGAAAAACCTGTTGTCTTCGCTTGTGCTGAAAAATCTCCGGCAGTTGCTGCTTTTTTGAGTTTTGTGTTGATGTTTTCGTGCTTTTGGTTCAGAATGTGTGACGGATTGTTTTCGCGACGTCTCGTCATGTGACCTGCCACTCGGAAGCCTCTCAGCAACAGTGGAGACATTGTTGGCTGCCTGATGTCCCACGATGCACTGCTCTCCTGTCTCCAAACTGTCTCATTGGTGGAGAGTGAGGCCCAGTTCCATCGCTCCCAGTCAGGAGGAGGAACTGGGCTCATCTGCTCCCCAGTCGACGAGGGACGGGCGATATCACCATCACTCAATATCACGATCATTGAATATCACGAGCAACAATATCGTGATAATCCAGCCGTTGTTTTTTTTTTTTTGTAATCATTTTTTGAAGATAATTTGCAAACGTATCGCCTGTCCCTCCTGTCCATGCTTCCAAAGTGTGTAGCTTGAGATAGCATGCACTCTTTTAGATACACATACAGCATGCTATTGCTATTAGCCCCTGAGTAATCTGAGCGTGCTTAAAAAAAAAATTTAAAAAAAAGTCATTAGCATGCAGGTTCCGTTGTGTAAAGTGCAAACTGGACTTTCAGGAGCGTGAGGAGAATTTCTGCAGGCTGAAACTTGAGAAGAAGACCGAACATCTTCACAGCAAAAACATTCCAGCAGTGATTTTCAGACGCGCTGACGTGGACCGCGTGTGTATGACGGAAGCACTAATCCGCTGTAAACATCCAGATCCTCCAGCAGGGGGAGACGACGATGTCGCGTGTTTCTCTGAAACTGCGTGGCGATGATGTAGCAAACGACGGCGGCTAAATGTGATGCTAAGCACCGAAAACTGTCTGACAGCATCCGAGCAGTAAACAACAGTACAAACATGGTGTCGAGGAAAGGAGGGTCATGTGACAGGTGACGGCGGCCAGTCCTGGCTGGAGGGCGTGGCCTTGGGGGGTGGGTACAGCAGTCACAAGGCAGAGGGTTTGGCCAATCGTCTGTTACATCACTGCACCTGGACGGAAGGAGGGTTGGCTGTTGGTCATGTGACTGTAGGGGGGCTGGGGGGGGGGCGGAGCTTTTCCGCCCAGCTGCTTTCCGTACCTGTCTGGTGGGAACCGCAGGTGGCGCCGTAGGACGTCCACAGGCTGACGGCCATCAGGAAGGTGGTGATGAAGCCAAACACCTGCACAAGACACCGCAGCTCATGACGTCACGGATGGCGAGACACAGGAAGTGAGTGAAGGACATAGGGATAACCACGCCCTGTCCTCATTGGATTGGTCGCTGTAAAGTCTCTCACTTCTACCTCGAGTACCTAAAGCTCCAGAGCCGTTTCTTCATTCTGGTTTTTAAACTCCAGCGCTGTTCTTCATGCCTTCAAAGTGTTTCGTTCTTAGAGTGAAGTTTGAAACATTTGTTTTTTTTATTGATGTTTTTACTTTTCATTTCTTCATTGTTAATCACGTGTCCTTCTTTCCCAGCCGCTGGCAGTGATGACAAAGGCTGCGTTCAGACTGCAGGCGAATTGGATTCAAATCAGATTCCTTCCTCTAATGCAATGTTTGGGGCTGACTGTCCACGCTGGGCTCGGTTCAGACTGGGCCACATTATTGAGCCATCGGACCAATCAAAAGAGTTGGGGGCGTGGTTACCCTTGTTTCCTCCTGGGGAAAGAAATCTGGCTGCCCCGGGTGGGGGGAGGGCGCGGCTACATACCGACGCCACCACAAGGGCGGAGACTCCGCCGCTCTTGACGGCGGCCACGACGGAGGCGATGAAGACCAGCACCGTCCCCACCGAGTAGTGGAAGAACTCCTGCAGCGGATACCAGCGGTCACATGACTGCACTGCCACCAATCACAATCAGCGTGTGTGTGTGTGTGTGTGTGTGTGTGTGTGTGTGTGTGTGTGTGAGGTGGGTGCAGCGCACCGTCAGCGGCCAGTTGATGCAGCTCATCCTGCTGTGCAGCCTGAAGAGGTGCAGCAGCAGCAGCAGCAGCACCACCACCAGGAACCACAGCGCCACCAGCTCAAAGAACTGGAACGCCGCCCACTTGGGCCAACCGTGGGTGCAGTGGACGCACAGGAAGGAGACCAACAGCGCCACCTGCAGGGAGAGCGCGCAACTGCTTTAGCGTCCTGACGTCACAGTTTGACGCTTGTTTTTTTGTTTTTTTTGTTTTTTTTTTAGAAAAGTAGGAAGTGATGAAACGCATCATAACATTCATGTTGCGCTGCTGGGTAAGATGACGTCACTCCGACTGCAGCCGCACGCACCCCTGTCCTCCCCCCTCACCCTCGCGCCTCGCCCCTCCGCTCCCATCCCTCCGCCGTGACGTCACCCGTCCCGCAGAAACTCACCGTCTGTCCCACCTTCAGCAGGCCGGGCAGACTCTGCAGGTAGCCGGCGTTCAGCCCACTGTCGGCGGGAGACTTGCCACCGGAAGTGGCGGGGACGGCGGAGTGAGACATGCTGCCTGGCGTCCCGGAGCGGCGGAAACAGGCGGAATCAAGCGGACTGCGGGCGGGACGGCGAGTCGGTCGGTCACGTTACGGCGCAGGACGACGACGTTAAGGCGAGGTGGTTCAACAGCGTCGTATCCGGTTAGACCTTTCACTGTAAAAGCATGACAAAAGTACAGAGTCACGTGACCCGCACTGTCAGTAACGACAATGAGCGACGAGCAACAACAAGAACCACGGCACAAACATTCGGCTAATGCATCTCGGCAGAACCAGTCTGAACTGGAACAGACAAAGTTTCTTTCATCAGGAGAGGCTAAAAAGTTCCCAAGATTTTATTTTGAAATCAACATCCCGCTTGTTTAGGTCCATGAATGTTGATGTTGTGCATGTGTGGGAGAGAGGGACTGCAGCAGCAGCTCCACACACACGCACACACACACACACACACACACACAAACACACACACACCACCTCCGAGATTAAAAATAAAGTGGAGGAAGAGGAAGCAGAATTTAACTTCCTGTTGAGCCTCAGTTGCTTTCAGGATGGACGTCCTGCTGCTGCTCCTGCTTGGTGCTGCTGGAGGTGAGGGCACACACACACACACACACACACACACACACACACACACACACACACACACACACAGAGCTTCACGTCACTGTTGGTCATGTGACCACTGAGTTTGTCCTGCTGGCTCCTGATTGGTTGCAGCGTTGGGCTCCGGCGGCGACGGCTGGTCGCTCAGCGTGCAGCCGGAGGTGCGGGCGGTGGACGGCTACCCGGTGGTGCTGCCCTGCACCTTCAGTCATCCCCAGAACTCCCAGCATGCCTCGCTGCGGGTGTGGTGGCGTCTGGGCGGCAGGGTCCTGTTCCGCTGCACCAGCCTGGCGGGGTCGCCCTCCTGTGACCCCAGGCCGCACCAGGACCAGCGGTACCGGCTGGAGGGGAACCCCCGGGAGCACGACCTGTCGCTGTGGATCAACAGCGCCGCCCTACAGGACAGCGGCCGCTACTACTGTGGGGTGGAGGTGGAGGGCCGGGAGCAGGTCACCCTGGAGGAGCAGCTGGGAACCAGGCTGAGGGTGGAAGGTAAACAGGAAGTTGCTCTCGTCAGTTGGCAGGGTTGTGGGAAACCTCCAGCAGGGGGCGTCGCTCACTGCCTTCTTGTGTGTGCTGCAGCGCCCCCTAAGGTCCTGGCTGTGTCTGTGGAGGGCAGCGAGCTGATTGGCTATAGAGCCGTGTGTCGGGTCCAGGGCTCGCCGCCACCCGACGTCCAGTGGCGGGAGGGGGCGGGACCGGAGGAGCAGAGCTCCGCCCACAGCCCCCACACGGTAAGCCGGCTGAGGCAGGTGGAGCCTGGCCGGCAGTACACCTGCAGCGCCACCAACCCGCTGGGCCGAGAACTGTCCACGCTGTACGTGGCCGCCCCTCAGGCGGGGCCGGCTCAGACTGGAGCCCCGCCCCCTCTTCTGCTCCTCCTGACTGTGTCTCTGGGGGCAAAGGTCATCCTGCTGGGGGGTGTGGGGTTGTGGCTTGTCCAGGGTGGAAGCAAAGTGTGACCAATTGGAGGTCTTTGTGTTTGAAAGCTGATTGGTCTGTTTCTGTCCCGCTGTAATCACCAGTGTGACATCATCATTATATTATCACTCTGATTGTCATTATTTATAATAAATAATTCTAAATATTTGCGGGGTTGGTGATGTCACTTCACGTTTCTCTTTGGTTATTTTTGATCGTCTGTCTCTCATCTTCTTCACTTCCTGTTTTATTTTGTACTTCCTGTCTGGGGTCCTGTCTGAGGGTTTGGCAGTTTTTCCGATGGAAATTCTGAGATTTTCGTTTGTGACTAAACGTCTCATTCAGCAGCGGTGCGGCGAATTCTGCTTCATCCCGCTGAGTCGCAGTGGTGACGTCATCATGGTGATTTCTGTCTCACGCTGAACAACAGCAGTTATTAAAGCCGAGCGTGTGACCTCACATCACGACTCAGTTGCGCCACCTTTAATGCAGTACTGCCAAACTTCTTTTAAGGCAGCTGCATTTCATGGGATTTATTTCCAAACAGGAAGTGGGAGAAGGCGGAGTTATTGATATTTGTCTCGTGGTTTCTTTTCACCTTAGTGGTTAATAACAAACCTGATTTTAATTGGTTCAAACTGCTGGAAACTGAGGGATGACGAAGAAGAGAGACGAGTTTGACCACTTTACACTTCACAATATATTTATTATATTGAGCCTCTATAGAAATCTACACATGTTGATGAGGCTGCTTTAGTCAAGCTTTGTGTTGAAAAATTAAAAAAAACAATATAAAGACACAGAGAAATAAAACCAAGACATGAAACCAGGAAACAAAACCAGAATCAGCCTGCAGCCCTGCTGGTGGAACAGTGTCTCCCCCTACAGGTTGAAGTAGATGGCGCTGCTGTAGCACAGCGGGCGGCCGGCGCTGCAGCAGTTCTCGCCGCTCCAGTCAAAGTCTCCGCCCCCTCCGCGTCTCATCATGGCGCACTGGCCGTCCTGCGTGTTTCCTGGCTCAGCCCCCCTCCAGTCGGTGTGTGAGACCGGGTCGCGGTCCAGCCAGTACCAGCGGCCGGTTCGGGAGCTGCGCCGCAGGCCGATCCAGAGCTGGTCACCGCTGGTCTGGTGCAGCTGCTGGTAGATCTGCTGCTGCTGCTGCAGGGAGGAGAAGCTGATCAGCTCCAGGTCGCGACCCCTGCAGAACGCCACCGCCTCCCGCCAGCCGTCTGTGATTGGTCCAGTCAGCAGGACCTCTGGGACCAGGAGACAACCCCTGGAATCTGGTCAGCACAGACAAACAGCAGGGGTCAGGAAATGAAGGCGTAGCCTGAACAACTACTGTCTGAAGGTCACAACTACTGTCTGAAGGTCACAACTACTGTCTGAATTCCATCAGATCTTTGCTTTTGTGGAAGAAAAAGAGCGGCCACACCTGATTAGCGAACTGAGGGTCGATGTCAAGGTCAAGGTCAAGGTCAAGGTACCTGGTGTGGCGCTGATGGCGGCGGCTGGGTTTCCGAACCAGACGCCGTCCTTGTCCCCCACGAGGTAAACGGCCATCCTGGAGGAGTCGTGCCAGACGACCGTCTGGTTTGCCTTAAGGTCGACGTGGGTAGACACAAAGTCGGTGCCGTGCAGCCGCTGCCACGCCACGTTGACGGCCACGCCCCCCAGGTGAACTCCGCCCACCTGGTTTTCTCGCACCACAATCACGGCATAGTTGTTGGAGTCGGGAACAGAATCAACGAGGAAACAAGCAGCGAACTCCGACTCTGGGATGAGAGGGAGGAGCAACCCGGGCCAGTAGAGGAGGGCGGGGCCAGCCGAGGTCAGGGCAGGTGAGGCGGGGTTCAGGGTTCTAACCTGGGGGGCGGGGCTGTCGGAGAGAAGAACCAGCGATTGGTTCGCGGCGCTCTGGCTCAGGAAAGACGGAACGTAGAAGGTCTCCTCCCTGTCTGTGGGCGGAGCTACGGCGCTAAACAGCAGCCCGCAGCTGCAGTTGTGCCACACAGAGCAGGCGTGACCGAAGAACAGCGCCACCTGCTGCTGGGCTGTGACAGCCGGCGTGGGCTCCTCCTCCTGCAGCCACACCTGGGCCACCTGGTAGGGCTGCAGGAGGAGCCTCTGGGGTGAGCCGCCTGTCACGTTGACCTGGTTGACGTGGCCTGTGTTGACGACCAGCAGCCTGAAGGGGCTCCGCTCCGTCACCTGCCGGGTCACCTGGGCGACGGGCCGGCTGGTCCCCTGGATGGGCGGGACCGGCGGGAGGCGGTACTGAGAGCTCAGCCTGTCGCTGGAGATCAGCAGGGTCGTCTGCAGGCTTTGGCTCTTCAGGGAGACCAGGTGGGCCGAGATGGCGCTGCTGCTGCTGATCAGCAGAGTTCTGTCGTCCACCTCCAACCTTTTCAGCTCCAGGTTGGCCCTCGGTTTGAAACTGTGGACGTCTCCAGCCTGAAGCCTGAGGGTCTCCAGGAGAACCTGCCTGGACGTGATGGTCACCACTGTGTTATTGTAGAGGGCCGTGATCCGGACCTGGTTCTGGCCCTCGTCAGGGTGGTAGTAGGCGATGTTCTCTGGAAAAGCCACAATGTACTCCAGACCAGTGCTGCCCCCTCTGGGACTGGAGGTGCATTCTGGGAAAGGAGGAGACTCAAGCAGCTGACTCAGAAAGAAAACACTGAGTGACTTACGTGTGAAGAAGTTACCGCTGGTCAGAGCTGCCACCAGCAGGAGCAGGACTGGACACATGGTGGAGCTGTGGAGGCAGTGAAGAGTCAGCAGATGTCCGAAGACCTGGTGACAGAGAGAAGTTCCAACAAAACTCACCATAACACTCAACAACACACAACATGACATGGCAAAACACAACAACTCAGGAAAAATGAAACATTGAAATCAAAACAAGTTTGCCAAGTAGCTTCAAGTCACCAGAAAAACAGAACGTGGAGTCTGAAGATTGGTTCTGGTCCTCGTTCTCCGTCTGAAGGTTGCTTCTGGTCCTCGTTCTCAGTCTGAAGGTTGCTTCTGGTCCTAATCCTCAGTCTGAAGGTTGGTTCTGGTCCTAGTTCTCAGTCAGAAGGTTGGTTCTGGTCCTCGTTCTCTGTCTGAAGGTTGCTTCTGGTCCTCGTTCTCAGTCTGAAGGTTGGTTCTGGTCCTAATCCTCAGTCTGAAGGTTGGTTCTGGTCCTAGTTCTCAGTCTGAAGGTTGCTTCTGGTCCTAATCCTCAGTCTGAAGGTTGGTTCTGGTCCTTGTTCTCAGTCAGAAGGTTGGTTCTGGTCCTAAGCCTCAGTCTCAAGGTTGGTTCTGGTCCTAGTTCTCAGTCTCAAGGTTGGTTCTGGTCCTAGTTCTCAGTCTGCCTACAGGACTGAGGGTTGTGTCAGTGACTTGTTCCTCCTTCACAGCAACAAACAAAGATTTGGGAGTCAAAGTGACTTCATTTGGAAGAAGTTTGCATGACGTCCACTCCAGGTCGCCAGCAGGAGGAGATCAGGAAGTATGCATTTGAAATCATCCCACTGGACTGTTAATGCTGATAATGGCGATTAGATATTGACTAATTATATGAGCATATTTATTTTAGACTTCTTACATTTCAGGAAATTCGGTTTTTGGTCTGTCCACAGATCACACATGTTGATTTTTTTCATTTACTGTACTCAAGACCGTCAGTTTGAGAAAGTCAGAGGGAACTCTGAGTTGAGGAAACTCAACTTTGTGAGGAAGAAGAAGAAGAAGAAGAAGATGGAGAGGAGGAGAAGAAGAAGGAGAAGAAGAGGGAGAGGAGGAGGAGGAGGAGAAGCTTCCTGCAGCTTTGATTCTTGATTGTGTCGCTGCAGTCGCAGTGGCATCAGCGCCACAATGACAGAAGCAGTTGGTGCTGCTGATAAGCTCCTCAGAGCCATGACCCTCCTCCATCAACACTTCAGAGCTGCTGGAACAATCTCCAGCACCTCCTCCCACCGCCCAGCGCCGCTCCCACTGGGAGAGCTGCTGTCCACAAGCCAGGAGAGACGACTTCCTTCATCAGAGAGCCTTCAAAGCTCCATTCATCGTGTGTGTGTATGTGTGTGTGTGTGTGTGTGTGTGTGTGTGTGTGTGCGTGTGAGAGAGAGAGACATTTTATAAATGATTATCTTCTCTTCATTGTTGCCGCCGTCGCCATCACTGGCTCCGCCCATTCTTTCTCTTGTGCACAGTCACTGTAGATCATAGGGAAACTGATCTGTCAATCACAGAAGGGGCGGGGCTAGAGCTGACATAAAACAGAGGGGGGTGAAGAAGGATGCAGACCAGGTTGCACTTGTGCAGAAGATGCCGGAGGAGCAGCGGAGGCCCCTCCTCACCTCTGTAAGTGTTGACCTCCTGACCTTCTGACCTCTGACACTGAGACACCTGATGGTGATCATCTGAAGGAGGCGGAGCTTGTGCTTGCACAGCTTGTTTCTGGAGATGATCTTCAACCTCACTGATTTGAGCGGTGGCTCACTGACTCACTGACTGTCATGTCATGTTCCGAGTGTCGGTGTAGTTCCTGTACGTTGTCTCGTGACTTCCTGTTTTATTTTGAAACCCTGCTCTCTCAGCTCGCTCTTCCATTGTGTGTTTCCAGCCTAGTCTGATTTGTCTTCTCCACCCTGTGTCACCACCCTGATTGTGTTCACCTGTTCCCCTTTACCTTGTGTATGTGTAGCGGTCCAGTGCCAGTTGGTCTTATTTGTAAAGCAGAGAGACAGTGCCTTCAGTCATGCCACAGTAATTCCAGGTCTTGAATTTCTGTTTTGATTAATGATTCTTTTTTTGGTTTCCGATTTTAATCACGTTTTTCCCCTTCTGAGTAATGTTTTGCTTTGAACTTTCATGAGTTGGTTTGTTGTGTAGATTCATTTTGTTGTTTGTCTAATTTGGTTTGCATTTGGTTCTCTCCTTGTCCGGTCCTGGCAGACTGACTGACTAAACTGTTGCTAATCTAGTTTGGCTCGCTAACTTTAACCCTAACGTAACTTTAACCCTAACAGTGGCGGAAGTGAGCAGTTGACTGAGAAACCGAAGCCAAGATTCAGCTTGAGGTTACATCAGATTTCAGTTCCAATAAGATCGGTCAAATCATTTCTCCTAACATTGAAAGTGCTAATTCATTTTTAAGAAGTCTCGCGCCTCATACGGGGCACAAACGACATTGCAATAAACAAGCAAAGTTTGAATGCAACAGTCAGTTTCAGAATGACTTTATCTTTCTCTGTCCAGACGTTGGAAGGTCGACTTCAAGACAAAGAGAAACTGAGCGGACTGATTCTTTTTCTCACAAAAGCTTTTCTTTTTGCGGACAAAGACTTTAACAGCTGCACTGAGAAGGACTGAAGGAAGGAAGTCACAGCCTGAAGTAGATCGAATGTTTTAATTCTCTCTGCAGACCAAATTAAGTGATCATTGAAAAAGGTCTGAAAAACAGAGGCAGAGGTCAGAGGGCACAGCAGCTGCTGATGGAAAAATTTCAAGAGTTAATGAGGCAGCTTAAAATAACGCTGACTCCTGCGTCTCACTTCCTATCCAACACTAGGGGAGGTGCGGAGCGACATTAGCAATCAACCAAAGGGTCAGTCTGTTAGCGTTAGCTCAGGATGTCTCTGGTTGATGATTGGCCGAGCTGGGAGGGAGTTGGAGCTCCTGGTGATCAGGTGGAAACAAGACAGTGCTGGCTCTGCAGAGTCCCTGCTGGCTATAAATGAGTGGAGCAGTGGAACACTGGATCACTGGAACTGGCCGTCTGTCTCAGCTGCTCAAGTTTGGAGGCTTTGTGTCTCCTGGACGGAGGTGATGGTGGATTTCTGGTCAGACGTGTCCGCGGCTTTGTCACTGGTATGTTTGTTCTTTGGGTCTGTTGACGCATATGCAGAAATACATGAATATAAAATGTGAATATTTTGCTGTTGGAGAAGGTCTGAGAATAGCAACAACAACTCTCTCAGGTTCCTTTTTGTGATGAAACTCAAGTATTCCTGAAGTTTGGGATTGGAAACCGGCTGATTTGCTGTCAATGGAACTTCTTTCTTCCTTGTTGTAATTTCTGCTGTGGATGCTGCCACTGACATCTGTCTATATTTCATGTTGTTGATAATGCCACCGTCTGGTTTGCTATGATAGCTATTATTGGTTATGTGTGATTGTTTTTTTCAATTGAAGGGTTTGATGATTTTTGCTGTTCAGGTGAAGATCAAACCACCATCCACCAGCACAACTAGCTGGACATGCTCATTTGTTGCTATTCAGGACTGTGGGCGGAGCCAGAGTCGATGGATGACCTTCCACAGTTCAACTCAGACCAACTTCTTTTAAACAAAAAACAAATATGATTAACAGTGACTTGAGTTTCCCCACGCAGCTAGAGGTCACAGCAGGTTCAGCAGCTTTGGTCTCTCCAGCTGCTCCCGGGGGTCCTCGTGGGGCAACCAGGCTGGACAGATCCCTCCAGGTCCAGAGTCTGGTTGAGACCTGGTCCAGGATGTGTCCTGGTCCTGGTCCTGGTCCTGGTCCTGGTCCTGGTCTCTCACCGACTCCTTGTTGCAGGGAAACGATGAAGAAGCTGTGGTGGACCGTGGCAAATCAAGCTCCGCCCCCTATCACAGCCTCCAGAGGGAAGAGTTGGAAGGTGAGACCACGCCCCCTGCTGGTGTGTCTGGACCACTCTCTCACTTCCTGTCTGGCAGGTCACCGAGCGATGCTGGTTGCCGTCCCTCAACGCCGCCGCGGCCGCCGACATCACCGCAGGAGGCGGGACATCGTGGATCAGGAGGGGCAGGGCTCTCCCCACCATTGTGGGTCTTGTCTCGTGACCTCTGACCTGCCGGCTGACTCGCCGTCCCGGAGGGTCCTCGCCATCCTGGGGGCGGCGAACACGGACCAAGGCCACACCCCCTGCCAGCTTTTCACCCAGTTGGATGAGCTGACGGTCGGAGGCGGAGACTCACCTGAGTGGAAGGAGGCGGCCAGGTGAGGCTTCCTTCCAGAAGGCGTCGCCCCCTACTGGCAGCGGCTGATTGGATCCTCGGTTTTCGATTCTCCAGGTGGCTGAAGTTCGAGGAGGATGTGGAGGACGGCGGCGAGCGCTGGAGCAAACCCTACGTGGCCTCGCTGCCTCTGCACAGCCTGTTGGAGCTGCGCTGCTGCCTCCAGAACGCCGCCCTGCTGCTGGACGTCAGCGCCGCTACCATGGAGGAGGTCGCAGGTGTCAGTGCCGCCGCCACCGCTCGCGGTTCGGCGCCTCCACCGAGGCTCGGTGTGTCGTCAATGCTGTCGTCCTTCTGCCTGCAGACCTGCTGACTGACGCCCTGCTGGCGGAGGGCCAGCTGGAGGCTGGGCTTCAGGAGAAGGTGAAGGTGGCTCTGCTGAGACAACATCATCACCAGAGTGAAAAGAGGCTGAGCAGCAGAATCCCGCTGGTCCGATCCATCGCCGATGTCGGCAAGAAACGCTGCGACCATCAGCAGCACGGTGAGAGAGCGAGCGAGGAAGGCTGTGATGTCACAGAGGTGGTCAGGTGGTCAGATGGTTTGGGGGTCAGGTGGTCTGGTTGTCCTCTTTGATCCCTTGTGCTGGTTCTTCCTGTGCTGCAGGAGGCCAGAATCTCCAGACTGGAGCCAGTCGGGAAAACAGCTGGCTGGACCTTAGCAAGGTAGCATCATGGTGGGGTTCATCTCATGGTGTCTGATGAGATCGTAGGCGCTGGAAAGGTGTCCAGCACCACGATTCTGCTGAACTGGTCCACCAGCTTTGAGCCAGTCTGCACAGGGAAATATTAGCAGGGGCGCTAATGAGGATTCACCAGAGGACTCGGCAGCAGCAGGTCCTGCAAGAAGATGACGTTGTTTCTTCCAAAAGGTGGACACGAACTTCCTGAAGAAGATTCCTGCTGGTGCGGAAGCGTCCAATGTCCTGGTTGGTCAGGTCGACTTCCTGGAGCAGCCAATCACTGCCTTTTTACGACTGAGTCCAGCTGCCCTGCTGAGTGGCCTCACAGAGGTCCCCGTGCCCACCAGGTCAACACACACACACACACACACACACACACAGCAGTGTTTCAGAATCCTCAAGAACATCTCCTCTCCATCCTCAAGAACTATTTTATCTGCTAGCTTCACTTCCTCTCCTCCCTGGACCTCCAGAAACTAGACATTGTTTCACAGACCAGCCGGAAGTTCTGCTGGATATCACAGAGATTATCCAGCATCCATCCAGCATTCATCCTTCTATTAATAATCCTCTCACCCTTCCATCATCCATGCTGCCTGCAGTGTGGTGGTGGTGGTGGTGTCTCAAGGTGACCTCTCCAGATGGTGGCTGGAGCCAGAGACACTGCAGGCCCACTGACCCTGAATGGATGTAGTCCTGCTGGGTAACCACAACTGTTTGCTGCAGGTTTGTCTTCTTGCTGCTGAGGCCATCTCCAGTTTCTGGACCCGGACCTGAACCTAGACCTGAACCTGATCTCCAGTGCCGAGAGGTGGGACGCTGCATGGCCACTTTGATGTCGGACGAGGTGATGACGTCACACGATGCTGATGTTTCTTCTGCAACTTCTAGAACCTCCAGAAAACACATCTCCATCCACCTGATCTCGTCTGTTTCTCTGAAGCATCAGTCCTGACCTGAACATCTGACCAGAGCTCGGGATCTCACCTGTCTGACCCCTTCTAGATCTTCCACCAAGTGGCCTACGTGGCAAAATCCAGGGCCGACCTGCTGTCAGGAATCGACGAGTTCTTGGACCAGGTGACGGTTCTTCCTCCGGGCGAGTGGGATCCCAGCATCCGCATCGAGCCCCCAAAGAGCGTCCCATCCCAGGTGAAGTGAGGTCAGGTCAGAGGTCAGACAAGTCCTGAAGCTCCAGGAGCCCGATTTGCCCATCCGTGTCTTCACAGGACAAGAGGAAGGGCTCCGCCTACATTGTGGAGGAGACGGAGCATCACATCGGACCGGAGCTGCGGAGGACCGGAAGGTGGGTGGACTGAGAGATGTTTGAAAGGCCAATCAGAACCAAGTGGAGGGCTCAAGGTGGCGGCGCCCCCTGCAGGTTGTTTGGCGGTCTGATGAAGGACGTCGGGAGGAAGGTTCCCTTCCTGTGGAGCGACATCAGAGACGGCTTCAGTCTGCAGTGCCTGGCCTCCGTCCTCTTCCTCTACTGCGCCTGCATGTCGCCCGTCATCACCTTCGGAGGGCTGCTGGGCGAGGCCACCAGAGGGAATATTGTAAGTCCTGAAGGTGGCGCTGCAGCTGGTGGCCCACAGGAAGTCAACCTCTCTCCCTCCATGTCTCTGTCAGAGCGCCATCGAGTCCCTGCTCGGGGCGTCGCTGACGGGCGTGGCCTTCTCCCTGTTTGGCGGCCAACCGCTGATCATCCTGGGCAGCACTGGGCCGGTCCTGGTCTTCGAGAAGATCCTCTTCCAGTTCTGCAGGTCAGTGTCAGAGCCAGTGATTGCGGACTGATCCAGGGCTGAGGCACACTCTCACTTGTGAGAACGCTCTTGCCTTGTTCTGCTGCTATTTTAATGTTTTTTTCTTTCAACTTCATGTTTTTGTAAAACTCTGCAATTTTTGGCTTTGAAACAGTGTTAGAAAGCAGCTACTGTGAAGTCCCAAAGGGAATCACTAGGCATTTGGTGGCAGTGGAGCAGGTTTGCCGAGTCGAACTGTGCCGCGACATAACGGGTCAAACAACCCGGCAAGGGACCCGGGTAACAATGGGCTCCGATCGGCACTGCACCGATCGGCTTGCGATGGAATTGGAACACCCGGGACGTCACCAAGTCATAATATCGCGCCAGTCGCGGCGTATTTCAAGCACTGATGCAAAAGTTTTCCACCACCTTCCATCAGCGCTGGATAATTGTTCATTGTCCTCTGGCTGTTTCGCTCGCGGCTCGCGCACAAAATGGACCAGACGTCAAAAAACGACGCTGAAGTTGGCCCCACATTCGCCGCAGTGCTTCCGCGGTGTTTCTTAGGTTTCAATTCCACCTTCAAAAAAAAAATCTGCAATTTGACCGCTAGATGGCTGTGCTTTAAAGCCCAAAAAATGACATCCTGTAAAATGTGTCAACTGATTGTGAGAGTAGAGCTCCCAGGCTTTCCAATGATACCTCACATGTCCATTTCTACTGTGTGATTTAGTCAAAAATCTACCTCAACATGGACATCATGATTCGCTGAATTTTATATGTTGAACGGCGTTGGGATAAGCACCGCCACCTAGTGGTCAAATTGCGGATTTTTTTTTTAAGGCGGTATCGAAACCTGAGAAGCACCGCGGCGAATGTGGCGCCAACTTCAGCGTCGTACGCCGAAACTGTCGCAGCACAGCGGGAAGCGGCCGCGGGGGTGTGCGCCGCTTCAAGTCAGGAGGCTGTAAACAGAGGGCTAAATGTTGATCTTCAGAGAACCTGGACGCTTCCGCTGATAACGGGGCAACAAACTTCTCTTTACTTCAAAAACTTTTAGTGTTTCTGATGAAGACACAAAATCCTCTGCCGGAGCTCCTGTTGCAGTGAGTTGTGTGTTTGTGTCCACGAGAGTCAACAACAACCACATCAAGACAAACGGCAAACTTTATTCAATCAAGTGTTCTGGAGACCACAGAGCCTCCGGCTGCTGCCGCTGCTGCAAGCTGTGATGGAGTCGCGCTGGTTGGGTCTCTGGTGGATCTGAAGGAAGCTGCTCACATGGGGAAGAGCAGGAAGCCGCTGAAGGTGCTGTGGTGGTTGCTGTTGTCCCAGATCTGAGTGTTGTCCCACAGCTGCATGGACAGCGTGTCGCCTTCCTCCAGCAGCAGGGTGGCGCCGTTGGACGCCGTGTCACTACCGCTCCCGGACGGCTGTTCGTGAACAATCAGCTGGACCTGCTGGCCGTTCTTGTAGAGGACAGCGCTCATGGTGAAGTCGGTGGGGGCGTTGGCCGTGAAGCGGACGTAGTAAACGCCGCGGATCGGCGCCGTGAAGACGCCTGGAGGACGGAGGAAAGAAGAGGAGGAGCCAGGGTCAGTTTTTCTACTGTTTTGGCTGAGGGTTGGAGATCTGGTGCAAGGTGGCTGACTGTTGAACTCCAACCTGTCTCAGGGTTGTATGCTTGTCCGATGTTGGTCAGGACGTCGGTGTAAATCAGTGTCTTGCTTCCGCTGGTGGTCTTCTGGAGGCCGTTTCCTCCCAAAGATGCTGCAAACGCCACCTTGGGCACCTCTAGAGGACAGAAACAGGAAGTGACAGTCCCTCGGTCAGCCCAGAGTCAAAATCAGCCTTGCAGGAGTTTCCTCAGGGGAACGTTGCTGTCTTTTCAGGTGTTTGTCTGATGGTTCTGACCTCTCATTGTCCTAAGCTGGAGCTCGGTGGCCTCCAGCCTTTCTTGAACTCCTGAGGAGACACAAGAAGACAGAGAAAGTTTTTATTAATCTGAAACAGCAGCGTCAGCAGAATAAAACTGTACGAGCTAAATGTCCTAACCCCAATCCTCAAACCCGAACCCGAACCCTGACCCTGAGACCACCGTGTGGTCCTCAAACGCTCGAGTTTGACACGTCTGAGAAACTCTGAGGATCAAATCATCCCACCAGTGTTTTCTGTCCGGAGCTGCTTGATGGAAGCCTGAAGGTTCACTAGTTCCGTCTCCATGTCTACTTTTGTTGGAGGCTCATCCACCCTGAAACACACAGGACCGTTATCAGTTCTGTTCTGTTGTGCAGCCAATCAGAGGCTCCCGTTCACCACTCAGCTGCTCACATGGGGAAGAGCAGGAAGCCGCTGAAGGTGCTGTGGTGGTTGCTGTTGTCCCAGATCTGAGTGTTGTGCCACAGCTGCATGGACAGCCTGTCGCCTTCCTCCAGCAGCAGGGCGGCGCCGTTGGACGCCGTGTCACTACCGCTCCCAGACGGCTGTTCGTGAGCAATCAGCTGGACCTGCTGGCCGTTCTTGTAGAGGACAGCGCTCATGGTGAAGTCGGTGGGGGCGTTGGCCGTGAAGCGGACGTAGTAAACGCCGCGGATCGGCGCCGTGAAGACGCCTGGAGGACGGAGGAGATGATTCAAAGCAGACAGATGGTGTGTGTGTGTGTGTGTGTGTGTGTGTGTGTGTGTGTGTGTGTGTGTGTGTGTGTGTGTGTGTGTGTGTGTGTGTGTGTGTGTGTGTGTGTGTGTGTGTGTGTGTGTGTGTTTCTTTCAAGTTTCTCCATTTTTTTTCACGCTGCTTTTAGTTTGTGGGTGGAGCTCACCTGTCTCTTGATTGTAAGCTCCACCTACATTGGTCAGCACGTCCCTGTAGATGAGGTCTCTGTTGCCTGACGTGGTCTTGACAAGGCCGTTTCCACCCAGCGAGGCAGCGAACGCCACCTTTGGCGCTTCTGAGGACGACAAGGAATCGATCCGAATCAAACCAATCAAAAAAACGATTGAACTCCTCCCAAGCTTCTCCAATATTATCGGGTGAAAACAACTCAGTTTCTTAATAAATGAATTTTGGAACTGAAATAACTCTGGAAAATGTTCATTTCAAAAAACTTTTTCTGACCTTTGACCCTCTTCAGCTGCTGCTCTGCCGCACCCAGACGTTCACTCAGCACTGCAACAGAAAGACACGACAGTTGCCACAGTTCTGTCCAATCACAGAGCTTCATGAGGCGAAAGGAACACCTTCATTTGCCTCAGATCTAAAATGTTTACAAGGAGGAAATAAAGGGAATTTTTCTTAAAAAATGGGGGTTGGAGAGTTTGGCGTCTCCTCCACTAGGTGGCGCCCCTGCTCACCTCTTCTCTCGGCCTGCAGCTCCTCCACTGCAGCCTTCATGGACTTGAGCACAGCCAGCTGGTCCACAGGCTGGGCCGAGCCCAACCGGTCCAGGTGGACCAGCGCCAACAGCAGCAGGACGGAGACGCAGCGAGACATGACGAGTGACAACGCCGGCGAGGGGCAGCTCTTTATAGACTGCAGGATCCCTGACCTTTGACCCTGGTTGTTGTCCCAGACGATGTGAACTTTGTTTTGTGTGTTGACAGACTGGCTGTGCTGGCTGTCTCAGCAGCTTTGGACTGAAGTTTGACCCTGAAAACCGTCCAGTGATCAAAAGCATCACGCTGGTCTTTCCAGCACTGCGGTGACTCTTCGGCGCCACCCTGTGTGTGTCTGCAGCAGCTACAGCCTGTCCTACCTGTCCCTGCGGGCCAGTATCGGGCTGTGGACGGCCTTCTTCTGCCTCCTGCTGGTGGCCGCCGACGCCAGCACGCTGGTCTGCTACATCACCCGCTTCACGGAGGAGGCCTTCGCCGCACTCATCTGCATCATCTTCATCTACGAGGCTCTGGAGAAGCTGGTCCACCTCGGACGGGTCTACCCGGTCAACATGCACAACCATCTGGACAACCTCACCTTCTACAGGTAAAACCTGCTGCTGGAGCCACGGCCAATGTTCACATGGTAGAGAAAGAAGATTTAACACCCCGTGACCTTTTAGGAAGTCAAGGTCACGTGAGATTGAAGTCAAATTGAACTCTCGTGCTGAACCAGTCTGACCTCCAGAGGAGTAAAGTGTCAGCGGTTCCTCTGAGCGATGACTGACACACTGCTTTCCATTGTGTTGAAGATGTCGCTGCTCTCCACCGGCCAACATCTCTGCTGAAGCCCTGCAGGTGTGGAACCAAATGAACTTGACCTCGGAGAACATCAGCTGGGAGCAGCTGAGTGTGAAGGTCAGTGTCGCACAGTGGCAGCAGCATTGTCGGTCGGCTGGCTCGATCTTCTCGATCTCCTCCTCCTCTCTAGGACTGCGTCCA
>NW_027466137.1:395000-447500 GCF_046127955.1 Nelusetta ayraudi | reverse complement strand
CTTCCCCGGCCGCGGGGTCAAGATTCCGAACCCTCCGAAGTCGAGAATCTCGAAGTTGACGAGCTTGAAAAGGTTCACGTACTTGTTGAGGATGATCTCGTCCACCAGAGGCCTCTTCTTGACGGTGGTCATGCCATGGTCGGAGGTAATGATGACATTGAGGTGGTCGGTCAGGTGACGCTGAGCGATCTGCTCCCTCAGGTAGCCGATGGTGCGATCAATCTGCGCAATGATTTCCTTCCTCTTGGGGTGGTCCGGCCCCTTGGCGTGTCCCACGTTGTCCGGTTCGCCGTAGTACAGCGTCACCAGGTCGAAGTCGTCGTCCACGAACCACTTCAACACCTCGTCCACGTTCTGCTGCCACTCCACCTCGTCGTCGTCTGGCAGGTCATACCTCTCTACGAGAGCTCGGTTGACCATCTGGCCTCCGTACTTAACTCCGCCTCCGGGGAAGTAGACTGACCCGGTTTTCAGGCCCTTCAAAAAAAACAGCAAATGCAGGACGTTTCTTGCATTGTAGCGGCGGTGTTATGGTTTTTTCAGCTCTACTCATCATTAATTCAAAATGGAAACAATCTCAACTTGAGCCTCTCAAGGCTCTGTGGTGCGGAACACAGTTGAATTTCTGTCACACAAACCAATCCAATCCCAACAGTGCTCCAATCAGCTCACATCAACCTCTGGCCCAGAAGGACACGGTGACCACTTCCTCCTGCTGCCACAGGAGGGCGCAGCAGGGCTTCTAGCGCTCACTGCTCCAGACTGCACACTGAGTTCTAGCAGCACCACACAGTCTCTCACCTGGTTCTGTGCTGTGATCCACAGCGGCAGAACTCCGTTGTCCCACCACTCTGATCTTTTCAACGCCTGTTTGTAAAGAATTTTGGAGTTGGTTGTGGCGTTGAACATGATGTTGTGAACAACTCCATGGTCCTCCACCCATCTTCCTAGAGCACAGGGAAGGAGACGTTTCAAAGCACAACTCGGAGGTTTTGAGAGACAACATGAAATATTATTCAAAAAGTATCAATGTCGATCGGTTCGTCTTTAATCGGGCGAAGCAAGTCGCAGCTTCGCAGTGAGGACCACCGTCCAACAGCAAATGATCACAACTGGAAACATCATCCACCTCCAGTGGTTTCGTTCAGTGGAGGAGAACCACCAGAGGATGAACCTGCTGGGTCTCCAACGTTCTACTGTCATTTTCTCTTGGAGGCAAACAGCGGGCTAAGCGTCCTCTCACTTGACATGACGTCAATGGTTTTCAGCGTGCTTATCCTTTTTGTCCCTTTAGTATTAGATTGACATGGCCAGTTCACACATATACAGAAAGGTGAAGAAGGCCAAACACTTTATTGCTTGTTTGTTTAATTTTACAAGTATATGATAGACTGTCCATATGAAACATATGTTAAAATGTCTCTAAAATGTCTTTGACAGACCACTGTAACACAATAAAATGATGTGTCGGCTTTCAGAAACATCTTGTGTGCTAAACTGTCATTTAAAATAGACTCATTGAGCAGTAGGCTAACTCTAACGCACCACACACACACACACACACACACACACACACACACACACCCTCGACAGAATAACACATACACAAAAACGACCATGAGAAATTTCTCCTCACTTCCTATTTGTTGCATTGTGTCAGTGGGCTTCAGCAGAGTGACAGACGTCGCGCAGCGTGTGGAAGCCAACCACCTCGTGATGGCCAGAAGAGTCAGAGTGCGTTACCAGTGATGGTGGTGAAGTGCGACGGGGCCGTCATGGTCAGCATGGGGGGGGTGATGTGCTTGGCCGTGACTCCTTCCTTCCTCAGCTGGTCCAGATGTGGCGTGTCCACGTCCTGGTCGTAGTCCCACCTGAAGCCGTCGAAGGAGATGAGGAGAAGCTTGTTCCTCACCACCGACCTCTTCACGCTCTTCCCTCCGGCCGACATCGCTGCGGCCAGGAGCAGAAACACGGCCAGTCTCATCTTCATCTTGACAGCAACTAGAGAGGCTCAGTCACCTGCCACAACCTACACACGTCAGTTAAATATGTAACTGAGGTCCGCGATACAGATCTCCTGATACGTTGTGAAGGACGAGACCTTTGGCTGATGCCTTCGTCACCACAATCGGCTGATTGTGGAAATCAGTTTTATTGTGCTGTTGCAATAAAACCCATCAATCAATTTGAGCTCTGACACAGGCGGCTGCATGTTGTGTTTATCTCTAAGAATTCTCATTAACGCTGAGCAGGATATTTCTGTTTGCTTCCATTGCACTTGAAAGATCACGCACGCTGTGAAACGAAAGCCCCTGATTGGCTCTGTTTTCTATTCTTCAGCATCAGACTAAAAGTTGATAAGTGTCAGCTGGTAACTTACCAGCAAGGCTGCTCCAAATCACCAAAGGAAGTTGCACATAAAATGCAGAAAATATTTTAATCCCTCATCTTAAATGAAAAAAATAAAATAAAAATCATGTTGAGGCATCTTCACATCTGAGGGAGCATCAGACAGTCTGGTTTGAATTAAAGTCTCACGAGTTAATCATCGCCGTTTCGTCTCTGGCTCTTTTATTTATTTATCTTTTATTTTGCTTATAAAGATTATAGTAAGCATCAGTGCATCCGTCAGTTTGAGACACTGTTGATGGTTTGTGTTTTTTCTTTTCTTGGGTGTTTAAATGTGTTTCTGTCAGTTGATGGCGGAACAAATTTAACTATGACTCTAAAATGTCATAATTTCATCACTTACTCTCATTTAGACATCATTTACAAGCAAGGTATTTACAATGTAGAACTACAATACATCTCTCTGCATCGGTGGTGGGGGTCAAACGGAAGTACTTTTAGTGTGAGCAGCGGAACTTCCGGTGGACACGGCTTGTCGTCGGAACGCGTGCTTCTTATGCAGTTTTCCCTCTCACGATGTAAAACAAGGCTCCAGTTTGGCGCATCGACGAGTCGCTCGAGTTCCTCCATTCGGACCGGAAACCGGTGACTGACTGACGGTATGACATTTAGCACGAGCGTCTGTGGTCTGAGCGGAAGTTGGTGTTAGCACGTTGCTAAATGTTAGCTTGCGGTGTTGGTAGACTGAGTTCCGGTACTTCATTAACATTTCTCCGGTTGTTGATGAAGATTCAGCGGAAACGCTGAATTAAAGTGTGTGTTCATTCATTCGGGATATGACGTCAAGTAGTCGTTTAGTCCGATTGTCCGGTTGAATCCTTGAAGCGTTCTTTGTCTCACTGTGCTAAACAGCTTAGCCTTCCGCCTGCTGCTCTGTCACTCACTCACGCGTCTACATTTATATATTTTAGATTTCTAATCGACATATTCCAAACAGTACAACAATAAAGCAAAGTCGCTAAAAATTGGTAAGGTCAGTGGGATTTTTCTTTTTTTTAACTCGTCATTGAACGTCAAGTTCTCACTTGTTTGTCCGACTTCCTTTCTTCAAAGTAAAAGCACGCCGCTCAACACCACAAGTATATTTTCCATTTATCAATTTCGCTCGTTAATACTAAGATTTTCACTTTGATTCATTTAAGATTATACCGTTACTTTAAGTCCCCACATTGTGTTTTCCAGACACGGTCATTTAAAGTTGTCTGTTTTCTTTCAGAGATGTCGTCCTTCCTGTGCCTGAGGGCCGCTGCCAGGTCCTTGTTCCAAGGTCAGTGTCTCATTGACGCCCCTTTTCCACTTCCTGTTTTCTTCTTGGAAATCAGCTCTGCAGAAGCAGTCTCAGATAAGAAACTCTTATCTGTTTTTTAACTTCATCCTGAAATTTAGCCTCTGGTCCCATTTTAAAATATGGCATTTTTGGATGTTGGTTTTTCAGGGACCTGAAAATTCCCGCTGTCTGTTGAAAAGTGGGTTTATGTTTTGTCAGTTAAGACTTTGAACTCAGTATTTAGCCCAAATAAATAGATTTGACACTTTTTTTTTGACTGCAAATGTACGCAGGATTAACAACTTTTTCCGTCCAAATTTTTTTTGACGCAATTTCAGTGATGTCACTGATTTGAAATGTGTGTAAAAAACAAAAAACAAAACAAGCAGTTGCAGCAGTCGTCATACATTTTATTTATGGAAATCATTTCAAAAATATAAATACGGTTAAAACAGTTGAAATGGTGACGCTGATAAAAAAAAAAAAAGAGTGCAGGTCTTTGACTGAGATGATTGATGTGAGTTTGAGCAAAAATCGCAAGATTCTGAATGACAGTCATCCAAGTGGTGTAGCTGAGTCCAGTTGGACCAGCGGATGTCAGAACCACCTCCCGAACAAGTGTCTTTGCTGTCCGCAGTCTCCCAGCATGCACCTGCCTGGATGCCCCCCCACACGTCCAGGACCATGGCCACCCTCAACCAGATGCACCGTCAGGGAAAGGCCAAAGCGGCCGCTACGTCCGTGGGCGCCACGTTTGGCCGGCCCCAGCTGAAGGCCGTCATCCTGAAGACCATGATCCGAAAGCCCAAGAAGCCCAACTCCGCAAACAGGAAGTGTGCGCGAGTGCGGCTGTCTAACGGCAAGGAGGCTGTGGTCTTCATCCCTGGAGAAGGACACAACCTGCAGGAGCACAACGTGGTGCTGGTGGAGGGTGGCAGGACTCAGGACCTGCCTGGAGTCAAACTCAAAGTGGTTCGAGGAAAATATGACTGTGCACACGTGGTGAAGAAGAAACAGTAGCCTGGACTTTGTTTTGCGAGCAGCTGCGTGCAGAACGCTGCAGATTCTGACAAGTTCTGACATTTCTTCTGCTCCTGTAATTTAAATAGTTGATGAAATAAATATTTTCTCTCTCTCATCGTCGTAAGCGTTCTTTTTTTTTTCTTTTCCATCACTGTGCTCAGACCAAGCAGAAACTCAGGTTGACGTTCTTTCAATATTTATTTAATTCAATCCATCAGCTTTCATTTGTAGAGCTGAGTGGCAGGGAGGGCATCCCAGTATTTATAGTTTCAACTGGAGGGATGTTGACCAGGTTGACTTGTTCATCATTTTCAGCTGCTTTATTAAAATACACAAATAACAGGTGCGACACTGAGACGGACCCTGAAACGGGAATCGTTTCCCAGGTTGAGACCCCTGAGGTTTTCCCCCCTCCTCGGCTCTTCACTGACGTTTGACTGCTGCAGTTTTTCATTTGGCTCGGATCAGATCTCCAGTGATGCTACCCGGGTCTACTGACACCATGGCAGGCATCACTGCATCACAGCGGAGGCTCCGCCCACTCCACCAAGTCAGCAATGCTGGAACGTCGACTCCATATTTCACACTAAGGGCAATAAGATGAAGAGAATCGTGAAATCCTCCAGGACAGGAAGCCCAGTTTCCTGCCTGCCGGAGCTGCACAGCAACCCTTGCCACCAAAACCTCACTGCGTCTTCGCCCCCCCACTGCCTCCAGGGAGAGACCAGCACCAGCTGGAGGACAAACAGCAACCTGAACAGGTGCTTGCTGACTGCATACTTTCATCAGATAGGACTTGACGTTTACTCTTCAATGTCCTGATACGGTCAGACTGAAGTCACAAGAGGTGATATTTCCTGACATGAGACAAAGTCCATTGATAACCAACGACTGATTAGCTTCTCCTTCAGTCAGCTGCAGTCGTCAGATCGGAGGCCCCCCCCCCTCCCCACACGGCTTGGATTTACAGTCACTGTCACTGTACAGTGACTGTAAATCCAAGCCACTGACAGTTCTCGCTCTTGTTGCCAGTGGTGTGGACTTGCATCACGATGTGTGAGTTATTTCAAGGGCACAGTAAAGGTACACGGCTGTGGAAGCTTTACACTGACTGCTTTGCATTGTATCAAAGTGTCAAAACATGCAGAGGTGTGAGGGGCGAACTCACGGACACTGAGATGCTGGAGGCAGTCTGGTGCGGATGATGGAAGCGTGGCAGCCGATCTCTGACGGACAGCAAACTTTCACGCACACTGGACGACCTGTCGTCCCTCCTCAGCTTCAGTCAGGCCCTCCTGCAGTAACCTCGCTGGCTGTAAATAAAGGTGCAGTCGCCGGTTTCAAGGACACTTTGAGGTTACTGGCGTGTCAGAATAACAGATTCCAGCATTTTAAACAAAACCCAAAAAATCATTTTCGGGCCACTGCTAATGATAGAACATACAATATAATATACATATGTGTGTGTGTGTGTGTGTGTGTGTATGTGTGTATACATATACATATTATATATATACATATATATATACATATATATATATATATATATATACATATATATATATATATATGTATATATATATATATATATATATATATATATATATATATATATATATATATATATATATATATACATACATATATATATATACATATATATACATATATATATACATATATATATATCAAAATACGGTAAGTCTTATTTGGGCGCGTGCTCTCGCCTCATGACTCACACTGTGACTGTAACTGTATTGTATATTGTAACTTCAGTCACATTTGGTGTCTCTGACTGGAGCTGCTGTGGTGAGGATGGTGAGAAGCAACTGGAACCAATCAGAGCTCAGCCTGAGTGAAACCAGCGTGAAGCCTGCCTGTCTGTCTGTCTGTCCCTCCGTCCTGCTATTGTCTGTCTGTCTGTCTGTCTGTCCATCCTCCAGGCCCAGGAGCTCCAGCTGGCCCCGCCCTCAGGTCAGGGGTCGTACCGCAGCGGTCTCTGCTCAGCTGATTCTTGTGTGCAAGCATGTTGGGACTTGAAGGCTGACTTTGATGTGGCGTCCAGGGCCTTGCACCAAAGTCCCTCTTATCTCCTCTTCTTTCATCTGCGACTATTTCTGCAGGCCGTGGAGGAAGGGAAGGCTCAGTATCCCCCAGGGTATTTAGGAAATCTGGAAAAAGGAGAAATTGGACTCTTGGAACTGCCGCCAAAGAAAAAGAAGAGAGGCAAAAGGAAAAAGGCAGCGCTCGCTCAGTCAGGATGATGATGAAGACTCTTGTGCTCTTCCTCCTGGTGGCTGCCGGTAAGAAAAACCTGTTGAGATGTTTGAGAAGGCACAGAAGCTGCAGGTTGACTCGAGTCTTTCTGCTTCCAACAGTCGTTCACGACGTCACCAGGGTAGCTGCCAACAGCACCAACGTCACCGTGGCACCTGTCAGCGGCAGCCCAGCCAACAGCGGCAGCCCCTCCCCCGTCCTCCTGGCTGTGGCTGCTGCTGCCACCGTTCTGCTGGCAAACCTGCTCAAATGATTTCGGTGATGCAGGATGATTGTGAAATGATGACTGATTGACTTTGAATGCTGGTCGGAGGAGGAGCTCACTGTTGCTTGGTAACCGTGTGTGTGTGTGTGTGTGTGTGTGTGTGTGTGTGTGTGTGTGTGTGTGTGTGTGTGTGTGGCAGGTCCCCACACAGCTGATCCCCTGGACTGGTCGGTGACTTGAGTGACGCAGCAGCAGCAGCAGCAGCAGCAGCAGCAGCGCCGCCTCTTAAAACATTAAAGTCACTTTAATGTCTTTAATAAAGATTCTTTCCATGCAGGTGTGTGTCCTAGTTTGTGTGACAACAAGCAAAGCGGCTACCGGCTAACAAGCTAATCAGCCGCTATCACCTAGCAAGCTAGCAGTCTTCAAAGACAAAATGCAGAGAAAAGAAGACAGAATAGAAGGCGTCAATAGAGATGAGGGAGAGTAGAAATAAAAATATGATAAAATAAAAGCACTCAATGTTAAGCGTGAGAGAAAAGAGTCTCAACCTGGATTGAAACCCGTTCACACTGACTTCACTTGTGTTGGCAGCTGCTTCCCTCAGTGAGCAGCATCACAGCTCAATGAACTCTGGGCTCCACTATCGGACCTGAGTACACACCTGAGTCCTACTGGGTTTATAATCCATGAGCATTTCATTGATGTATTCTGGACCTGCACCGTTCAGTGGCTTCTAGACCAGTAGCAGAACCTTCTAGTCGATGCTATTGCTGACTGGGAGCCAGTGGGAAGTCTTCACAACTGGATGTGCAGGTGCTCTGATCTCTCAGTTCTGGTAAGAACCCGAGCTGCAGCAACAAAGATTCATACAATTTTTATTGACAATTTATTTCTTCTTATTTGTTTTTTAATTTGAAATTGTATTTTGCATGTTGGCCCTGCGATGAAGTGGCCACTTGTACAGGGTGTCACCCTGCCTTCGCCCTAGGACAGCTGGGAGGGGCTCCAGCAGACCCCCGGTACCCCAAATAGGAACAAGCGGGTATAGAAGATGGATGGATGAATGAATGGATGGATGAATGGATGAATTTTGCGTGTTTAAAAAATGAGGTTATTGATTGTATTGAGCTTTGGTTTGATCCATATTCAGGTTGTTTGGCTCCACAGAACACTAAGACGACTGCAGCCAATCAGTACAAAGGAGGACATTTTATTGAAAGTATAAACAGAATTCTGTGTAAAAATGAGATTAATCTGGGTTAATATCAGATTAATCTGCAGCATCATCATGGTCATCGCTGATCTCCAAGTCCTCCCACTTTCTGCCGGCTGCTGACCCTGGACCGCGACCAGCCAGAGGTCCAGGTGGGAACAGGTGGAGGGCTCGGCCGTCGTCTGATTGGTCAGCCTGCCATCTCGGGTGGCGCCGGGGTCAACGGGTCAACGGGTCGTGGTGAACGAAGGCCTCCCGGCTGCCGAACAGGCTGGAGGTGCTGGCGGGCAGGTAGGAATGGTGGAGGATGGGCAGCTGCACCGACAGACGGCGCCACACACTGGCAGAGGAAGACAACGCCGTGAGCTCGCGTCATGCAGAGGGAACGCACGGACGCACGGACGGACAGACGGACGGTGAGAGACTCACCGCTCAGGAGAGTTGACGGCGTCTGGACTCAGCAGCGCCCCCTCCAGGTTCCCATTCTCTGAGCAGACCTGCGCTGTGTGAGTCACATGACCTGCTGGGAGCGTGGAAGGAGGCCGGTTAGTGATGTTGCACAAGATCAATGCGGGTATTGGCCTGTTCACACAAGCTAAGCCTGTGGCTTGGTCACTTCATATTGATTTGATTTGAACTACATACAACATATATATATATATATATACATATATATGTGTGTATATATATATATATATATATATGTATACATATGATATATTAGGGATGCGACTACAGTTTATCACGGTTCGGTATGCATGTGCGTGTATATGAGTAGCATTGAAAGCACAGATGTATTTTCTCAAACCACAAACTTAAAATGACTTTTACTGTACTGTGTTTACACATACATTCATTTATTTCTTCATGTATTTATGGGTAGTCATTTACACTACACACACACACATGCAGTATACAGCTTCCTGCCTGTCATCCCACTGAAAGTGTTCACATTGAACCTTTCGGGTTAGCCTGCTAGGCTAGCGTCCACTCTGGCGAGGCTCATTCGGGTTGTGATGCTAACAGCCGGCTGTTAAAGCTAGCGGCGGCCGTCTTTTTAACTGGACAGTGGAAACACACACTCACTGTGGCAGCTGGTCAGCTGGCACTGAAGATCCTGGTGCACAGCGCCACCTAGCTGCCAGATCACACCTTCCATCTCTGCCTCCAGCTGCACAGAAACACTGGCTTGAACACACACACACACACACACACACACGCACACGCACACGCACACGCACACACACACACAAGCACACACACACACACACACACACACACACACACTGTGACACACGTCACCTGTGCCACTCGGCTCTTCAGCCGCTGGTTCCACCTGCTCAGAGGCTCCGCCCCCTGCTCCTCCTGCTCCTCCTCCTCTTCGATGACGTCACTCTGATGCTGCCACGGGAAAAACGACGATTGAAAGCAGCGCAAACTATTCCCACCTTTGCGCGACTTCCTGCCTGATGGACTGACTGACCTTTGACCCTGGCAGCAGGAGGCCCAGCGTGAGCAGGTCGGCGGCCAGGACGAGGGCTGCGGTCAGCAGGGCGTGGAGCGGAGGATTGTGGGACGCCAGCAGTGAGGCGCCGGCGCCCGACACGCTGAGCGCCGTTACGGCGAGCAGAGCGAACGTCAGTCGCTTCCTGCATGACCTCCTGACCCCCCAGGACAGGAAGCAGCCCAGAGCCTGAGAGACACACAAGCCCCGCCCACCACCAGCACCGTCCAATCAGAGCATCACACACACACACTCACTCACACAGTCTGCGCACCGCTGTTGATACGGTGACTACATCCTTGCCACTCGCCACACTGACCAGCAGGGGGCCTTTGTAACCGCAGATGGCCGCGAGCCACGCCTCCACGTTGATGCTGCTGCAGCGCTCCGAGCGCCAATGCACCGTCACGTCCTGGTTGGCGCCGTCGCCCTGAAACCAAGGCCACGTCACATGACACATCGAAGCCACCGCCGCCACCACCACGGGAGTGCTGCCCCCTGCTGGAGGTCAGAGGTCGACAGAGAGACAGAGCGACCCGGGCCTGCTGCTGGTTGATCTCTGTGAGACCTTCTGAAGGCTGCTGAAGCTCCGCCTCATCACAGCAGCAGGCAGTGTCGATGCGGCCGCTGCGGCTAACTGGCGCCCCCTGTGGCTGCCGAGGTGCAATCTCAGTGCAAAAGGTTTGTTGTGCAGACGATCGGGTGTCTACCTGGGAGTCCCGCTGTAGCTCCGCCCACCTGAGGGGGTCCAGGACCTGCCAGCAGGTCAACACCACGCCGTCCAGCAGCAGCAGCACCCTGGGCAGCACGCCACCTGCTGGCCAGCGAGGCTGCACACACAGTGGTCGCAGCTCAGACTGACGGTCACATGGGATTGAGGGTGGTGTGGTGGTGGGCGTGGCTCACCGCCAGGGGGCTGCAGCGGCGGTAGACGGTCCACACCCTGGAGAAGAGCGAGGAGAAGAGCAGCGAGTGTCCCACTGCCAGCATCCACAGCCGCACCTGCAGGAGGCACACGCTAAGCTGTTAGCCACATGCTAAGCTGTTAGCCACACCCACAGGTGACACTTGCTGACCTGTTAGCCATAGGTTAGCAGGGACATGCTAACTTGTTAGCCATAGGTTAGCAGGGACATGCGAACCTGTTAGCCATAGGTTAGCAGGGACATGCTAACTTGTTAGCCACATACTAGCAGGAACACACTCAAAGCTATTGTTGCTGAGTCGCTGGAGGGTTGGGGGTGAAGGAAGGGGTGTGAGTTGGAGGGGGTGGAGCCCAGCAGGTCAGCTGACTGAACTCACCGAGCAGAGGATCCCCAGTGTGGTGGAGGACAGCGGCGCCCCCTCCAGGCCAGACAGCAGGACAGAGGAGGAGGACAGCAGGGCGCCCAGCAGCAGGAGCAGCAGCTGCTCCTGCTGCTGAACACACCTGAGGGGACACAACCAGCGCATCACACCGGCCGCTACGCCACCACCCACCAGCAGGGGGCCTACCTGTGTTTCCTGCGGATGGCGGCGAGGACGAGGAGGCTCAGCGAGGCCGTCGCCGTCGCCGCCGCCGCCGAGGACACGACGGAGGACAGCAGGAGGCCGAGGCGCCGCCGCCGCACCAGCACCGGCCTCCGGTCGGCTGGGGGTCCTGGACCTGTGGGGGGACCAGAACCAGGAGGTCATCCACCACTGGACCCCGCCCACTGGCTTCCCCTGCTGGCCCCACCCACTGGCCCTGCCCATTTACCCCGCCCACTGACCCAGACCCCACCCCACCCACTAGTACTGGCCCCAGCCGCCGACTCCGCCTACTGGCTCCACCTACTGCCCCGATCCACTGGCCCCGCCCACTGCGTGGTGCCTCACCTGGGAAGCGGAGCAGCGGCGTCCTGAGGCTGAGCTGCTGGTCGGACGTCCAGAACTCCCCCACCAGGAGCTCTCTGCTGCCTGGACACACACACACACACACACACACACACACAGTGAAAACAGCTGCATAAGTACGCAGGTGCACACACACGCAGGTGCACACACACACACAGTGAAAACAGCTGCATAAGCACGCAGGTGCACACACACACGCAGGTGCAAACACACCTTGACGCTGGAGGAGCTCGATGCTCGTCCTTCTCTCTCCACCTCCAAAGGAAACGTCTCCCTGTCAGAAAGGACAATTGGAATGTGTGTGTGTGTGGGTGTGTGTGTGTGTGTGTGTGTGTGTGTGTGTGTCCTCACAGTGACGCCCCTGAAGTGCGCCCCCCTCAGGCCGTCCAGCAGCAGCTGGTGAAGCTGCTCATCGCTGACGCTGCCGTTGCGGCTCCGCCTCTCCTGGAGCTTCGCCGCCTCCATCACGTGACTGATGGCGGTGGCGGCCAACCACACGGCATCGTAGGCGAAGCCGTGCACGCGGTCGACCTCTGACCCCTGCTGGGTCAGCTCGGCCAGGTAGGCGTCCTTGTATTGCGCCGGAGTCTGCAGGGAGGGAGGAAGACACACTGAGGCCTCCAGACATGATGGTGTGTGTGTGTGTGTGTGTGTGTGTGTGTGTGTGTGTGTGTTCACACCCGTCCAGACGCTCCGGCCGTGTTGGACCGTCCCAGCTCTCGGCTCTGGAGCCTGATGGATCCGTCAGCTGCCGCCAGCAGGGCGGCGCCAGAGCAGGCAGAGGAGGGGAGGGGCTGCAGGCCCTGCTCCCGTCCAACCAGCAGCCACTGGTACCGAGGCCCAAACAGCTCCAGCCTGTGGGCCTGGAGGAGGAGAAAAAACGTCTCAGCTTTTGTGCTTCCGACCACCAGGGGGCCTCGTGGTGTTTTTCAACTCAGCGACCAGCTCAAAGTGTGTGTGGCCCAACAGTGGTGCAGTGGTCGGCGCTGCCGCCTCACAGCAAGAAGGTCGCGGGTTCGATTCCCAGCCTGGTACCTTTCTGTGTGGAGTTTGGTCCCTCCAGCTTCCTCCCACAGCCCAGAAACACCCGAGCAAAGTACGGCCCGCGGGCCACATCCGTAGTGTGTGTGTGTGTGTGTGTGTGTGTGTGTGTGTGAGTGTGTGTGTGTGTGTGTGTGTGTGTGTGTGTGTGAGTGTGAGTGTGAATGGTTGTGTGTCTCTATGGCTGTGTCTCAGTCCAGGCTCTGCATCCTTCCAAGGCTGCATTTGACAGGAAGTTGCGTCATAGCACTGCGTGAAGGCTCCTCCCACTTCCCAAAAGTCAGACTGTGTGGTTACCGGGGAGGCGGGTTTGGGTCGGTCCTTCTGGGCCGGGTCCTTGGGAGGACGCTTCCTTCAGACAGGACGCTTCCTTCCAAGGATGCAGACCCTGGATTGAGACACAGCCTATCTTGTCCCTAATAAAGTGGCCACTGGTCCAGGGTGTCCCCCTGCCTTCACCCAGTGACACCATGTGGGAGTGGCTTCAGCAGACCCTCCACACCCTGAGCTGAAAATGGATGGGTGGTTGGGTGGATGTGTGGCCCACTCACGCAGCAGAAGACCTCGGGGGTGGAGCTTCCCTCAGACAGCACCAGGATGATCCGAGCGTCGCTCTCCTGCAGGTAACGAGCAAAACAAAGCGACGAGTGTCGCTGCCGGGATTCTTCACTCGTCAAGGCAGCCTTGCAGTACCCACCTTCAGCCTGCGCAAGGCGCCGCAGTCCTGGGAGACACTGTCTGTGTAGACCACCTGGACCCGGGCCCTCTGCAGCTGCCTCATCAGGTCCTCCTTCATCTGCAGGAACATGAGCGTGGAGAGGTGGAACCCAGCCAGCTCACTTTTCTCCACTTTCACGGCAACAAAGTAGCAAAAGTGAAACAACAAAAGACCTCCAGTGCTGAAACTGCACCGCCACAGCCACAGGCGAGGGGGCGCCACTGAGCTACACCAGCCACATGCACACACATCACGCCTGCTGCTGTGTTAGGGAGGTCGCAGCTTCAGCGGTCTGCAGCCCAGTTAGCCACCTAGCCGGCTAGTTATCAAGAGCTCGGACAGGCAGCCAATCAGTGAGCGGCTTAAGGCTTCACCACGGATGGATTGGAACAGACACGTCCAAGTCTGGCCCGCGGGCCAAATGCGGCCCGCCAACTGATTTTAAGTGGCCCGCGGCGGCTTCACCTGCGACAGTCTGGCTCCGCCCCCGGCCGCCACCACCGCCACTCTCTGCCAGCCAAAGTGCTGCAGCAGCGTCAGTGCCGCCCGGTTCAGAGCCCGGTCCGGCGGCGCCGTGCTGAACAGGTTCCCGGACCACTGCCTGTGAGACGGGCCGAGGGGCGGAGCCACGAACGACACCTGGAGAGAGAGAGAGAGAGGGAGAAAGAAGTGGGCTGGGCCGACAGTCACCTATATATCAATATATATGTATGTCTGTATATTGTCAAGCAGGGTTCCTCATGTGTCTGTTGTGAGATCACCCTGCCTGCTTGCAGAGTATTCCATCGTTTCAATCTCGACAGGGATTTCAGGCGGCGCTCACCTGCACCAGACGCAGCGCCGGGAGCGATCGGCCAATCAGCGCCGTCACTGAAGGACACACCCCCCCCAGCAGCAGCAGGAACCTCGGCCCCGCCCACACGGCGTCGAACAGGGCCTTGAGTGAAGCGGCGGCGTCGCACTGAAACAGAAGCAGCATGAGATCAGGAATCACACTCAGTTGAATTGAATTGAATCGAATTGAATTGAATTGAATTGAATTGAATTGAATCGAATTGAATTGAATTGAATTGAATCCCTGTATTGCCATCATACAATTAAGTACAATGAAATCTAAGCAGCAGAACTGATGCGAGACCCGCTCTCCTGGTTCTAGGTTCTGGGCCGGACCTGAGAGTCCAGGAGATGCAGCTGCAGCTCGTAGTTCCCCAGAGGAGGCGGCGCCCCCTGCAGGTCCCGCAGGGCAAGCTGGACGGCTGGCGCCACCGCCGCCGTCACGTTCTCCCCGGGTGGTCCTGAGCTGAGAGGCATCATCCACAGGACCGGGACCGGGTCGCGGACCGGGACCTGGGTGAGCACCGGGACCTGGGTCATCACCGGGACCTGGGTCAGAACCGAGACGGGGCCCAGGAGCAGCAGCAGCAGCATCCTGCACCTCCTGCACCTCCTGCACCTTCTGCAGGAGCCTGTAATCCTGCAGCTCAGAGCCTCTGAGGAGATCAAGGGATCAGCAGCAGGAGAGAGAGTCGGCCACCACCTGCTCCACCACCCGGCAGCCAATCACAGCCAATCAGGGCCAGCGCCGACCCAGTGGCACCGTGACACTGAAGACTGTCCGTGTTTAAGTTCTGCCTGAGAGAGAGAAAGAAGTGAGCAGAACGAAACACCTTGGCTCATCCCACAGTGGGGACATCTGCAAAATGACAGCAGCGATATAATCCAAGAAGAAGGAAAATGATACCACTGAAGAAGAAATGAAACTAAAAATCAAACATTCATAGAGTGGGGAGAGGAAAAAGATCTACACTGTGTTACTTTCAACCACCGTGCTGCAGCACACTCGTGTCCTGTGAGGTGATGTCAGGTGTGCCGTGGAAAATGATCCAATTTCACTGAACTGATTGAAAACATTCCATTGTGCAGTGGCTGGGCTCTAACAGGAGTGCCAGTTTATTTTCCTCCCAGGACCTCGGCTGTGTGTGTATGTCAACAGTCGTCAGTGTCAACAACCAGTCGCCAAATAAGACACGTACTTCTGTGTCAATGTGTAGAGAATAATCCAACTGGCCATATGATGGAATTATCTTCTTTTCCTCTTATTCTGTGAATATTTCTATTTCATTTTTGGTCTTTTTTTTTATTAATAATAATAATAATAATAATAATAATAAAGCCCAAACAGGAAGTAGGGAATTTTGTTTTGAAAAAACAGTCAGAGTCATTGATGAAGCGGGACACGCTGGTTTCACGTTTTATTGACCGTTCACAAAAAAAACAGAATCGACCAGAACCAACCGACCCAGCAAAAGTCCAAAAACAAGTTGTGTGTTTCTTTTTTCCAACACAAGTGTCGACTCTGCAGTGAGGTCAAAGGTCACGATGTCTCTTCAGGCTGACTGTCCCAGCAAATGTTGATTTTAAAAAAACAAAAAAAACAGAAGAAAAAGCAGTGAGACATCCGGTCCAGAACCAGAACCAGAACCAGATGGAGTGGGCCGACGTCAATGACGTCATCGTCGATGATGATGTCACTTCCCTCCAACAAAACGTCCCATCAGCCAATCAACCATCAGCTCTGACCTTTGGGTCCCGCCTCCCTTGACCGCCCAGTTGGACGTCCAGAGCCCCTCCCCCTGGCCCCGCCCCCTCTCTTCCTCTTGTGTGCTGCTCTGTGCTCGACCCCCGCCCCTCCCACTCTCCCTCCCCCGCCCCCGCCCTCCTGGGCCCACAGGGCGTCGTATCGCCCCGGCGCCTGGTAGCCCGGCTGGTTGGCGCCCTCTGGTGGCGGCGCCCTGGACAGCAGGATCCAGATGGCGGGCAGCTTCCTGCTGACGTGCAGGCAGTCGAGGCCGGCGGCGGGCTCCAGCGGCTCCCACACCTCCAGCACGGCGGCGTGCTGCAGCCGGGTCAGCTGGTGGAGGCCCCTCACCCGCCGCTTCACCAGCTCCGCACAGGTGATGGCTTTGGCCACGCCCTTCCCCGTGGCCGTGAAGACGATGGCGCTGCCGCCGCCCCTCGCTCCCTGCTGCCCACCCTCCCCCTCCCCCTCCCCCTCCTCCATCGCCTCCCCTCCCGGCCCCGCCCCCTGGCCCTCAGGCTCCATGCGGCCGAGGGCGAAGCGCAGCAGGTTGCGGATCTTGCTGCCGTCTTTGACTCGGACCTGCGGCGTGTCGGCGGGGAGGCGGGCAAACGGACAGACGCACGGCTCCTCCTCCACACGGCACTTCCTGTAGTTCTCCATCTGCACACAGGAAGTCAGGAAGACCAGACAGACTTTAGCACCCAACTATAAGAACGGGTGAACTGATATAATAACAGTGGCCACTCGAGGTACTGCAGCCAACAAAAAAAATCCCTTTGGGCCCAAAAAGCAATTTCCCCCATAGACTGCAATCCAAAAACAAGGGCCTTTAAAACGGCTGACAGGACGACCTTTGACCTGAAATGCGGTTCATAATTTCAGAATGAATCTTTCTATTGCTGATTTGTCAGTCATGGTCTTTGAGTCTTTCAAAAGAATTTATAAGGGCCAGGAAATGACCAGAAAAGAGTTTTATATTCCCAGTGTGACATCACGGCTCGTTCTGATTGGCTGGATCCTAATGCATCATGGGAGCTCCAGAGGCATGGTGTAAAGTGCAGCATGCTCTAAGTGCTGCGCCCTCGAGACTGAGCAGGAGTCTGGGGGTCCTGGCGAAAACGCGACTCTGGAAAGTCATCGTCTGTCTGCCCAGCAGGGGGCGCCACCACGCCGCACATCATCACATGACATCATCTATCTATCTATATGTATGTATGAATGAGTGGTCACATATATATGACCACCTGCCGACGTGACGTTTAAATAATGCGACCGCGGTGACGTTATTACGATGACTTTTTGTTTTGTTTTGTTTTGTTTAAATGTGGCTTATGCGTGCACCATATAGTGAACTACACTGAACCTATATCATAGGGAGTAGGGAACTGGTGGGTGACTTTGGACGTAGCCCAAGTCTGCAGGAAGGAACATCTCACTGGACAGAAACACGGCGTGACGTCAGACTGACACGCCTGCGTTAATCAAGGCAGCTCCAGGTGCGCTTGTTTTCAAAGGCTGTGAGCCGCCGAAAGTGACGCGCTGATTTTTGGTTTGAGTCTACGGCTCGTTGTTGTGCTGCATGTTAAAAAATAAATAAATAAATAAGTAAACCCAGAAAACGGCGAAGTTTTAAAGGGAGTTCGGAGCAGCAGCAGCAGCGTCTGTTGAAAACACACTTCCTCAACAGCCTCTTCATTTAAACACAACTACGTGCTGAGCTGTCGGGAGTTTGAGCCGACAGCTAACACGCTAACGGTCCAAGGACTACAAAAGCTGCGCTAGTGACCATGCTAACCGTCAGAGGGCTACAAAAGCTGCGCCAGCTAGCGGCTAGGCGGCTAACCTCCTCGGGTTCCGGTCTTTGGCCGGCAGGACCCATCAGTACCGGCTCAGGTCAGTGTGTAAACTGTGCAGTCTCACCACACACTCACAGCTGTTTGCTTATCTTCTACCGACTTCTCCTCATGTTGGCTTCCGTGCTGCCGCAAACCGTTCCGTCATGTAGCAAAAGCCTGCCGAGTTCTTCTTCTTTAGCTTGGCTTTTTTTGTGTGTGTGCGTGTTAGCGCAGCACAGTCGAATTCCGCCCACCTGTGGTCGGCATCGGTACTCTGTGACACCCTGAGTAAGAGCCGTGGGTTGCGTCAGTGTCCCTTCTAATAGAAATTTTTAGAAAAAAAAATGGAAGTGGAGGAGCGAAAAGCTTCAGCTCAACCGCATTAATTGAGTGGAGAGAAGAACGGGAAAAAAAAAAAAACCCACAAAAACCAAAAATGAAAACAGTGTTTCATTTCAAACGGGAGGGAGATGAACTCGGTTTAAATAGTCCCCATTGTTCTCTGGTGTTGTTTTCTCATATCACTCCACAGACCACAGTCTGTCTGACATGAATCCAAAAGGAACACGAGATCGTCTTCCAGCAGCAGGGAGAAATTACAACGGAGACTTTTTGTTCTGTCACAGCAACAGAAGGGCATTGTGTCGTCTCTGTCCTGTCCCAGTTAGAATAAAAGGAACGGGAAAAAGAAGGAGAGACGAACTGGATCAGGAATTAAGGCAACGTGAATACATTAGAAAACACATTTATGAGCGGCACACTGAGAAAAATTTGGGCTTCAGTTTATTTGAAAAAAAAAAACAACCTTGGTAACAATTTCCACATAGAAATGACTTGTAAATTTAATGACAATGTTTTCGAGTAAAATCTACAAACAAATAAGTATTACATTTTATCCAACAACTGCTGGTACATTCTTTACAAGGGAATTTCTGTTTGCACGCGTAAAGTAAATGTTTGTTAAAATTTACTCTTTAGCTACCACTGCATGTACTTACATATTTTTGTATATTTCAATTGGCTGGACCTTGTCATTGTTTTAGCATTATTTTAATAATGCTCAGGAAAACAAACTAACATTTACTAATTGTTAAGAAACACAAAACATGAAACTTCTTTGTAATTCGTATTGCTTACAAAATCGTAATTCCATAAAAAATAATATTGCTTAAAAAAAGAATTAAAGTGCACAAAAAGAGATTCATCTGATTGTAGAGATGATGACGATGATGATGATGACGACGACAATGATGATGATACAGAACTGTACTGGCCAGGTGTCTGACTGAAGCTTGACCATAACCCCTCTCTGGAGAGAAAACAAAAATGCAACAGGAAAATCTATATTTTTAAAAAAGGTTTTCAAACCCCAGAAGCCGCCCCAGAGCCAGCAGCAGTTGGCGAGAGCCATGTGCTCCACAGCAGATTCTCCAGTTCCAAAGAACTTTTTATGTTCCTCAGAAGTACTGTGGCACTTTGCTGGGAATCCGTTGAGTCATGAGGAAGGAGTTAAAGATGAAAAAGATGATGATTAACTCCAGAATTGATGCTTCTGGGAGAGGGATGATCAATTATGAGTCACCACAAGATTAACAGTGAGAATTAAAAATCCTTCCCGGCTGCGTGAAGGTCACGTGTTTGTTGTCAGACTCCTAATTTTATTATTTCACACGGCTGAATGTCCCCCAAGAGCCCCGTCCTCCTCCGTCCTTTCATCTTCTTCACAGTCTCACGGCTCTTTGCTGTATGTTTAACACAAGCATGCGCACACAAACAGTCCCTCTCACACGCACACACATTGTCATTAGACATGTTGCCTTGCCAAAAGCAACACAAGCCCAAGAGTTCTTTCTCTGGGTGATAAAGTTCCCTGTAACCCAGTGAAGGAATCTGAGCTTTTCCCACAGCTTCGTCTTCTTCTTCGTCTTCTTCTTCGTCTTCTTCTTCTTCTTGATTTTATGTTTTACAGGAGGGCAGGGGACTTGGAGCTCTTCTGTGACATGTGGACTTTTAACAGTGCATTGTGTGCAGTGACAGAGGGGGAATTATTTTTTAGCGACGTGCTTGTGTAAAAAAAACAACAAGAAAATTATTTATCTATTCAGTTTGATTGATTAATGGTAATATATTAATGTTATTTTTCAAAAATGAAATCTTCTTCTCCTCCTCCTCCTCCTCAGTTCCCAGCGCGTGGCTGCACTTCATAAGCAGCAGGGGGTGCAGTGTGTCCACACGCAGCCGTGTTATAGACACTGGGATTATCAATCAAACTGAATGTAGATGTGTAAACTGAGGATCATCTGCTGACATGGAGGGGAGGAGGAGCTTATGAGCTATACTGCACCCAGCCACTGGGGGATGCGGGGGGGGGGGGGTGGTGGTGCATGTGCTTGTTCCCCCCCCCCCCCCCCTCACTTTTGTCTTTGTTTGTTTGTCAGCTCAAAGTGAAGAGTTGTGTGTCCATCTCATGAATTGTTGTTGTCTGTGGGGCTGTTGCTTCATGGGTAATGTCTTGTGTGTTGTGTATTCAAGTATTTTTATTGAATTTTTAATGGCGTAGGTTATGAATTAAAAAAAATATATATAGAGACATCCATCAACTAAACAATAAAACCAGATGAAACGGAACAGAGAAAAGCACATTACTACAGCATAGACCAGGGTGGGGTTGGGGTGGAGGTAGATTGGGCGGGGGGGGGGGGGGGGGGGGTAAACCTCAGGATTATCTGGTGCAGGCATAGAAAGTTCCTCACTGAAATATTCCATAAATGGCTGCCGCACATTGCAACATTTCTTTGTACAGCCTTGAGAGGAGGATCTCTCTGACTGTTGCTGTGTCTCAATTCAGGTTCTGCATCCTTGAAGTGCGCATTTTGAAAGGAAGTTGCGTCATAGCACTGCGCGAAGGCTCCTCCCACTTCCCGAGGGTGCTTAGGACGCTCAAAATGCACCCTCGGAAATACGCACTAGTTTTGGCCGATTCCAAGGATACACCGCACTATCCTTCGTGCACTTGGGTATCCCATGATGCTTTGCGTGCTGCTGCAAAGCACCGTGGGATCCTGGAAAGTCAGCTGAAATTAGCGGCATGTACTGGTTAAGACACGACATTGAAGTTTCACATAAAGTATCCAGTTTTTAACGTAGGATTTTATTTATTTGATCATCCAACGCCATCGTTAGATGGTGAACCAATGGTTAGCTTGATGCTATGAAAACGTCACTTCCTGGGTTGGCCAGCAGGAGGGAACGGCGGTGACGAAACGAGGAAATACGGCGAAGGTTAGACCGTCCCGGGTGGTGACCGGGGAGGCGGGGTTTGGTCCGTCCTTCTAGGCTGGGAACTCTAAGAACGCTTCCTTCAGACGGAGGACACTCGGTCTCAAGGGTGCAGAACCTGAATTGAGACACAGCACAAGGCTGCATTTGAAAGGAAGTTGCGTCATAGCACCGCGTGAAGGCTCCTCCCAATTCCCAAAAGTCAGAAGGACGCTCCAAATACGTACTGGGAATGCGTCCTACTGTTAGCCCATTCCACGTAGGGGTCTGATGTAAGGTCATTGGTACGTATAGAGGCCTGTGGGGGGGTAGAACGCCACAAGATTTACCCGGCGACAACATTTCTGGCCAAACTCAAACTTTCTATAGTTGTGCTCCACGCTGTGAAAGGCTAAAGATGTTCAAAGAAGTCTTGCGTGTTGGGTTTCCTCTATCTGGTCTCACCAGAATTTCCTTGGAAACCCCCCCCCCCCTCCCGCTGCCCCACCCCCTCCCCATCTGCACCCCTCATTGGCTAAACCAAGCAGCTGGCTGGAAGACGCACTCCCCAAATCCAACACAAACACTCGCACGTACACGGCCTTTGTTCTTCACATCTGACTGGTCCTGCTGCTGCAGAGTTCCTCTGGTGGGTGGGGTGGAGGAGGGGCGGAGGGCAGAGCTAAACAGCAGCAGTGCCGCAGCCGGCCAGCAGGGGGGGGGCGGACGGTGCAGCTATCTGCAGCCACCTGCAGGCGGAGGGAGACTCCCGTCCCAGCATTCCTGCTGTCAGGAGGCTGAGGTGCTGCAGATGCCTCCTCCCCCGCCTCCTCCAGTGGAGTGGGAGTGGCCAGGGGGCCATAGTGGGCGTGGCCTCCTGGGCTCTGCCTGCACCTCCCTAAATGGCTGTGGGAGTCCAGCGCTTGGCGTGCACAGGCAGAGGACTCACTGACGGCAGCCCCGACCAGCGAGCGTCTCCGTCCAGGTGCTGCTGAAGGTCCGAGGAGACGCAGAGACTCACCTGGAGCTCAGGTAGAGCTGAGGACACACCTCCTCGCCACTCACTTCCATCACGCCGTGTTTAGTCCTGATGATGTGCATGACAAAAGTGTGTGTGTGTGTGTGTGTGTGTGTGTGTGTGTGTGTGTGTGTGTGTGTGTGTGTGTGTGTGTGTGTGTGTGTGTGTGTGTGTGTGTGTGTGTGTGTGTGTGTGTGGAGGATGTGTCGTGCTGCTGCTGCTGGTTGTGCTTTCTCTTGTTCACACTCGTCTCTCCACTGGTTAACGTGACCTTTGACACCTTTGAGAGTCTGCAGCTCGTCCTGTCAGTCGAGGCCCTGCAGGCTGCGCGCGTGTGTGTGTGTGTGTGTGTGTGTGTGTGTGTGTGTGTGTGTGTGTGAAATCTGGTTAATTGTGGTTATTTCATTTTTTTCAACACCGTCCAAACAACTTTGGTGAGGAATTCTGACCTCTAGTGACCCCTAGTGGTACTGTACTTCTTGTGTCTGGTTAAAATCCTGCTCATCCATCTTTAAACTCTTTAAACGGCTGGTTTCTCTCTCTCTCTCTCTCACTCTCTCTCTCTCCCTCTCTCTCTCCGTCCGGCCGTGTCTGTACCAAAGTGTGCCTCACACATGCGTTGCCGTCTCCTGAGATGTTTCATGCATGGCTGGAGTTCATGTTTGTGAGCGGTGCCATCAGCCTGCAGCAGGCTCGAGGTTTTTGGCGTCAGACACGCCCACTGCGCTGCGTGGGTGAGCTAGGCTGCTACGCTAACGCCGTGTCTAGTTGTGATTTTCACTTCCCTGTGCTCGGAGTTGATTGTCGAGGCTTCATCAAAGCAATCGGTCTGAACAATTAGCACTGCGCTGTTTATACGACAAAAGTTCACCATAGAAATACAAGACTGTAAAAGCTGCAATGTGCACGCCAGGTCCCTAGGTGGCAGTGTGCCGCTGGCTGCGAGGTAACTCTGAAGACTGACATCACATCTTGTTTTCAGCGCAGTGAAAAGGAAAAATTAGCAACATAAACCAACAACTTGTGTGGATGTGACGGACCAGTAGTCCGCTGTTGTTTCAGACTTTTGCACCCGTGACCACCAGGTGGCGACGTTGCAGGGTCGTAACCCCCAAATTGACCCCGGTGTAGGGATGTAGCGATTAGCGGTAAAATGCTAAAGCGGTACGGTTAGTTGTACCGCATCAGATTTTGATTGTTACCTCACATTACTCGGGTGAAATTACAACATATTACCGGTGCAATTAGCACGTCGCGGCTGTAGGTCTCTGCACGCCGCACATACAGCAGCAGTACCGCAACACAAGCTTTCGCTGCTTTTTGTTTTGTTGCGGCACAGTGCTAGCTCCGCTGCTAAAGTTCCGTATCCCTAACCCCAACTCGTCGTCCTTAAAGTTGCTTGACCTGACTCCATGTTTACCTGAACTCCAAGCAAAAAACAACAAAAACAAAACAAAAAAAAAATCAGAGAGGAATTGCTTGTTCTTTTATTTGTGTTTTCAAAATAAAACTTGGTTAAATGATTTCAGTGTGTGCATTAATACTATTTTTTTATTTTTTTTATTTTTTTTAATAGCATTTTTCGCATTTTTAACACATTTCAACAATACCGTGATAATAATGATAATCGTGATCATTTTGGTCACAATAACCGTGATGTGAAATTTTCATACTGTTACATCTCTACCCCAGTGCCGCATGAACAGTTTCAAAGAGCGTAAACAAATACAAGCAAAGGGAATTCTTGCAATTGTACTTTGTTGAAAGTTTCGAAATATCGCTTTCATTTTTGCAGAGAACTGTCACGGAAATGCAGCGAGTTGCTCTGGCGTGAAGATTTGTGAAGGGAGCAGCTTCCCTAGTCGATGTCAGAGGCTCAGCTGGCAGAGAATAATGAGTGCATGCCAAGGTCAAAGGTCAGCAGATGTTAGCTTTTAGCTGCAGGCGGCGAATACCATACATAGAGGCTGTTTATCGGCACTGATGTCTCCTGGATTAGCTGCAGCTTCAGATGTGTAGCGGCGTTTACGCTACACATCTGCTGCTCTGTGTGTGTGTGTGTGTGTGTGTGTGTGTGTGTGTGTGTGTGTGTGTGTGTGTGTGTGTGTGTGTTGGACTCAGACAGGGATGGAGGACTTTTTTGGTCTGTGTGTTTGAGTGAATCATCAGCAGCCAATCAGATTAGGACACTCATCTCTGGTTCCTGGAGGGGGCGGAGCCACGGCAGTGACCTCACCGCCTGCAGATGTGACAAGGCCTTCCATAAACGTGGAGATTTGCCAACACAAACACTCACTGATGGTTTACATCCTGTTTACTGTTTGCTGCGAGGTGGAAGATGGGCGCAGGAAGTGGCTCCGCCCCCTTGTGTTTGCAGCCACAGACGCCTCGTCAACGGCAGGCCAGGCTGCTGCTGATTGGGTAGGAACCACATCAATGAAGCATCTATCTAATCTCATCTAGTCTAATGTGATCACGGCTGCTCCAGCAGCCGGTGAGAGGGGCGTGGTCTCAGGGGCGTGGTCTCAGCTGCATGCTCGTGGCGATGGATGTGGCTGAAGCTGCAGCAGGACCTGATCTCCAGATCCTCCTCGCAGCCTCCCGGGCTCTCCCCCCGCTCGGCTTTCCTGCTCTTCTAGAATCCATAATGAGGAATTTCCTGCTGTTGGACCAGCTCAGACTGGAACTCCGCCCCTGGGCCCGTGTGGGCCAGTCCTGACCAGTTCAGATCAGATCAGATCAGATCCTGGACTTCAGACCTTCTTCTCAGCCTCAGGAGGCAGCTGATGGGCGAGACCTGTGGCAGGAACTGCTGAGATCTTGTAGCTCACCTCCAGGTTGGTCTTGGTCTCCAGACCGCTTTTTAAGGTCTGGGTCTGACCACGGACTCGGGGGCATTTTTACTGGGTCTGGTCTCAGTCTGGGACTGGACGGACTGGGGTTTTTGATCCAGACCAGTAGAGACTCAGCCAACACTGTAATAACACCATAATAACAGAAAAGAATCCAGCTGCTGCCGTGTGTCACTCTGGTGGTGACGCCCAGAGTGACACCCTGTCACCTTTATTCCCAGTTCATAATTATTATTTTTAATTTTATGGAGCTAAGTTGTTTTTTTGAAAATGGTTGAGAATTGTTGGCAAAGCAGGAAGGAAATGGTTGCAAGACGCCCTGCTGAGAAGAGACGTTGCTGTTTGCATTTAATTTCAAAAAGATTCTGCTCATTTCTTTCTGTTGTTATTTTTCTTTGATTTATAAAGTCTCGGCCTCGGCCTTGGTCTCCACCTCCAGACGTCTTGGTTTGGTCCCCATCGCGATACTCTCTAGTCTTGACCAGGTCTCGGTCTCAGTTGGTGCCGTTTGGACTGCAACACGACCTCCAAACAGTTGCAGGTTTTTCCCACCTGGGCCTCCACATGCTCCTCCTCCTGCAAGGTTTCCACCGAGCTTCCACCACCTGTCGTGACCTGGGTGGGGTAAAGTGTGACTGGCGGGAGGAGGAGGAGGAGGAGGATCAACTTCCTGTTTCTCTCCAGCATTCCACAGACACACAGACGGAGACGGAGTGGGAGTGGATGGAGGCTGAGTGGAAACTGACCGGCCGTGACTGTTTTCCATCAGCGCCGCCCCAAACACCGGGTCCACTCCACATGTCTGAGACTCCGTTTAGATTAGCTGGAGCGTAAACAGCTGGGGGGGTGGCGAGGGCCGGGGGTCTGCTGTAAACACTGAGGGGCCGAGGTCAGGGGGCGGGGCCAGCGACACATGTTAGCATTTAAACGCTGCCTCCGCGCAGGGTGGTGACATCATCGACGTGTGGGTCAGGTGACCGCGCGAACCTCTCACTCCCTAACAAACACCAACACATTTGCTAATGCTAATTAGCTCTCAACCCGCTAGGTCAGACCTCAGGCCTTCACGCAGGTTAGCTCAGCAGGTCTGAGCTGGCGTGGGAAACAGAGACTGTGTCTCGGTGGTGCCCCCTGGTGGTTGGTGGTTGGTGACGCTCCACGCCAGAGGCAAATCTGGATTTTCAACCTGTTGTGTGGTGCGAGGGCGGGGCCGAGAAGATGGGAGGAGCCAAAACGGCGGCTCCAGTTAGAACTGGATTAGAACCAGAACCGCAGTGTGTGAACATCTGCTGTCATCCTAATGCCCCAGGAGGGACGTCCAATCACCTGCCAAGGATTCTGAGGTATCTGAAGGCCTCTCAGCCTTTTTTCCAAAACCTTTTCCCCGTCGATTCGTCCCCAGATGGACAGTAAATCCAAAAACATTCCTTCTGGTTTTCCTGGTAACACAACTGGTTTTTTTGTAACCACCCAATGGCTCTATGAACATTTACGGTCCAATTAAATGGAAGCAGTAAAACAACAACGACTCACAGAAACAATACACAACAGCAACAGCAGTAACAGTGTGGCGCGTCGCCAGGAAAACAACCCAACCCGGTCGCCCTTTGAAGCGCCAGTTGTTCAGGAATTGGACTTGGCCGACCAGAACAAAGGGATGACTGAACAGAAGAGGAAGTGGAGAGAGAGAGAGAGAGAGAGAGAGAGAGAAGGAGAAGGGGAGACAGGGTCAGTCAAAACAGCTGATTGGCCGGTTTCCTCCAGATCAGCCGACAATGTGCCAGCCAGATGTTGAGGGGTTCTGGTTCTGATCCGGTCTGGCTCCGAGGCCCCAGGGCCTAGCAGCCGGATTCCTGATGTGTCCCAACAGCACGCTGGCCTTCAGCCACGCCCCCTACTGGAGGTCACACAGTCCAGCAGCCGTTTGAAGATCTGCAGCAGAGTGTGTGTGTGTTTTTACGACAGGTCATGTGACTGGATGCGGGAAGGGGAGGGAGGGGCTCCAGGCAGCTCACTAACGGTGATTAACTTGATGATTCTCCGATCAGAGACGGCCAGTCTGTGGGAATGAGTCCCGGAGGAGATTTAATTCCGAGGTGAACTGCAGCCAATCAGACGGCGGCGGACTTTGGCTGTAGCGGCCCTCGATGAATCGGCAGCAGGAAGGTCTTGCTCTCCGTCACAGCAGTTGGAGAAGAAGTTTGGAAGGCCGACGGCGGCTTTTCCAGTGAACTGAGGGCCTGTTTCCAGTGTAAGCACTGCAGACAGTGGTTCCCTCAGAACTCTGGTCCAATGGAAACACCATCAGTTTAGCAAGAGTCATTTCAATAAAGACCAAAGTGTTTGTGTCAGCAGTGTGTCAGCCGGCCAATCACCAGCCTGGTCAGAGTCGCTCTTTTGCTCCGTCTGCCTTCCGATGTGCCTTTGAGCTTTACTGCACCTGGCCACCGGGGGGAACCAGACGTCACTTTCCTCAGCCGGAGTTCCAGGTTCCTCCTGCAGGAACTCCGATCTCCTCAAATCCAAACCTGTGCTGTGTCTCAATCCAGGCTCTGCGTCCTTGAAGTGCGCATTTTGAAAGGAAGTTGCGTCATTGCACTGCGCGAAGGCTCCTCCCACTTCCCGAGGGTGCTTAGGACGCTCCAAATGCGTACTCAGAAATACACACTCGTTTTAGCCGATTCCAAGGATGCACCGCTACTATCCTTCACGTACTTGTGTATCCCATGATGCTTTGCGTCGTAGGATCCTGGGAAGTCGGCTGAAATTAGCGCCATCTACTGGCAAAGACACTTCATATAAATTTAAATATTGAAGTTTCACATAAAGTATCCAGTTTTTAACATAGGATTTTACTTATTTGATCATCCAACACCATCGTTAGATGGTGAACCAATGGTTAGCTTGATGCTATGAAAACGTCACTTCCTGGGTTGGCCAGCAGGAGGGAAAGGCGGTGACACAACCAGGAAATACGCCCAGGGCTAGACCGTCCCATATAAATTTACAGCACTGGAAAGCTTTTGGCTGATTGGAGGGTGATCTGGCCAATGAGTAGGAGCAGGCAGAGCTACAGGTTGGCTTCATTGGTTTATTGATTTATTGAATCCCCATTTGCCATCACATTAGCAGTGGAAAGTCTTAATTCATTTTTTTATTTTATTTTTTTTTTCAAGACAATTTAAAAAAAAAACAACATACAACATTTCATGCATCGCAACGTAGTCACTCCAGAACAGTAATGAATAATAGATCCAAAGTGACAACAAAACATCAGGCAACCCAAATTACTTTGAATAAAATATTAATAAAATCAGTAACAATGAAGAAGAACAGCAGGAGGAAATTGAAACTTTTTTTTGGAGAATCATATTTGACCTTGTGTTCATGTGGAGGAAGGTATGAAGTGAAACCGTCCCAGCTGGTAGGTCGGGTCTTCAGAACCTCAGAACCTCCAGTTGACCCGGCGCTCCAAACACGGGAGGTCCCGGTTGTTTGACGTGTGGAGATGTTGAAGCGGCCGCTCCGGCTCCTTCACACAAACACGCGTGTCAGAAGTGTTTCACACGGCGTAAACACAAGTGGACGTGCGAATCTGGTCGGAGCCGGTTTGTTTTCCACCTGGCAGCTCCTGACACTCACGGCTGAAGCCCGTTTATGGGCTTGGTGGCGGCAGCGGAGGGGGAGCAACACGTATGGGCGTTCACACTCTGGAAGCCCCCAGCGCCTCTGTGATGTCACAAAGGGTCTCGCTGCTAATACTGCCGGGTTAGGTTAGCGGCCACGCCGCCAACACGGCCGTGGCTCCGCCCACGTTTGCGACTCCTTTAAAACGTGTTGGAAGGCCCAACGGGGGCGTCGGTGGCAGCAGGAGGCTGCAAACAGAGGGCTAAAGAGGCCGGAAGCTACTGCGGGAGAACGAGGAGGTGAAGACTGAGCTGCCTCGGGAAGGCCGGAGACGTGAGGAGATTTCAGGGATCAACTCCAGACTGAGGAGGAGGCGGAGAATCTGCACAGACACGGCGAGACGAGCTGCAGAGACCCGGGAGGAACCTCTGGCCACGGCTCTCCTGTCAGTGTGGAGGAGGAGCTCGACAAGGAGCATCATCATCTCCACCTCCTCCTCCTACTCCTCCTCCTACTCCTCCGCAGTGTTTTCCAGGGAACTGCTGCCAGTCAACATGAGTTGCAGTTCTCTCGTGTGTGTGACCAGGACAGCACCGCTACCTCACCGCCACCTGCTGGCGCTGTTCACCGCTGGCCTGCTGGCGACGTTGTCTTCTCTCATTGCCATGGTTGCCAGGAGTGGCAGTGGGTGGCGGCGACAACAATGTTTTTGGGAACTGTGAGGTTGACGGTGGCCGTGGCCAGTAGAGACTTGTGCACCCCCCCCCCCCACCCCTCACCCCCCGGACCCCCCCACCCGGCCTGTGTTCCTGCCATCTCTCCAGATGTGAAACAGATCTCCTCACCATTTCCTGGTGGGTCTCTTTGTGTTTGCAGGGCGACAGAAACCCGAGAAGAGTTGCGAGCATGGCGAGGGGGCGGAGCTTCCTGCTTGGCCTCGTCCTGGCAACGGCGGCTGCGTGCTTCACCGGCTGCAGCGCTCAGAGGACAGGTGGGAGCCATTACAGCACAGCGCTATACATTACATCATTCCCAAAAAACCCCACAAGCACACACCCTCACACAAACACACACACACACACGTACACACACCATGAGCATATGGATCAGATTTCTGTCTGTTTTCTATTAAAATTCTTTGTGAAGTTCCCTCACTAACACTGTGCACTGTCGTGTTTTGCTGCTGTTCACACCAGCAAGTTAACTCATCCACCACTGGCACTCGTGTCCTAGTAGTAAAGTTTGACCTTTGACCCTTCGGCTCGTAAAAAAAAAAAAATCCTTTCCCACAGCCAGCCGGCAAACCAAGGTGGGTTCGGATGGGGTCATAAAGTAACCAATAAAGTCGCGATGATGTGGCCGAGGTGTCTTCCCGCCCAGGACACTGGTGTGGGCGTCGCCTCCAATGGCCACACCAATCATGGTGTTTATTCTTTTAACTGGAGGAAAACTCTTGGTCTTCGTCAGAGAAGTCCAGGCTGGGTAGAAGGGTTACGGTAAGGCAACTGGACTGCTCTTTGAAAGCAAACACCAGTCCAGTTGCTCCAACTTTACGCTTCCACACTTTGCGGTTGCTCCTCCTCGCAGCGGCGCCACGCCACTTTTCTTCCCTCGTACTTGTCGGAAGTTGGCGAGTGGAGCAGGGCGAGACGTCTCCGGCAGACCTTGTCGTTGATGGAGGAATCACTTGCAAAGGGCTGCATCCTTCTGCTGCTTGCACCGCCAGCACGCTTCCCAGCCGCACCACTTGGCGCACTTCACTTGCTTGACTTGCACCCGCGTGTCCGTCTACAGCGAGTGTTTGTACCGTAGATCCCTGTTGCTGTCCACCACAAGCTTCACAAGCCAGCAGCAGCAGACCACCGCTTCCCACCGCCAGCCACGCCCTCTGACCCCTCGTCTGAAACTCCCCTCCCCCTCCCCCAGTCTGCACCCAAGAGGCCGTGGCCGACATTGTCTTCATGGTGGACGGCTCGTGGAGCATCGGCACTGAGAACTTTGAGCAGATCCGTCGCTTCCTCGACACGCTGGTCAGCGGTTTTGACATTGGGCCTGAGCACGTCCGCATCGGCCTGGCCCAGTACAGTACCACGCCGCGCACCGAGTTCCGACTCAACACCCACCAGAACAAGGACGACATCCTCCGGTACATCAGCAAGCTGCCGTATATGGGTGGAGGCACCCGTACGGGCCAAGGCCTGGACTTCTTGCTCCAGCAGCACTTTGTGGAGGCGGCGGGTAGCCGAGCCAGGCAGAACGTCCCGCAGATCGCCGTGGTGATCACCGACGGCGAGTCCCAGGACGACGTGGACTCTCATGCCCTGCGCCTGAGGCGGAAGGGCATCGTCTTGTACGCCATCGGCATCAAAGACGCAGATGTGGAACAGTTGAAAGAGATCGCCAACGAGCCGCACAGTCAGCACGTCTACAGTGTGTCGGACTTTGCAGCTCTACAAGGCATTTCTCAGAACATCATCCAAACGCTTTGCACCACTGTGGAGGAAGCTAAGCGACAAGTCCAGCAGCTCCGTCAAGGTACTGTGGTCAGTGGTCTCATGACCGCCCACCCAGGTGTACAGCCAAAGTTTACCTACTGGTTTGTGTTGATGTTTTTTGGTCCTCTCAGAGTTTCCTCTGGACCCCCACCAGACCCTCAAGATTGCAGAGTGGTTGTGTGTGTATGTGTTGCTCTAGTTCCTGACAATTAATGCTGCTTCAAATGCTGATTTTGTTTTTTCCCGCCCCTCCTGTCCAGAATGTGTCAAAGCCACCAAGGCGGACGTGGTCTTCCTGGTCGATGGCTCCTCCAGCATTGGCATCGAGAACTTTGCGGAGGTCCGGCAGTTCCTCCGGAGCATCGTCTCCGGCCTTGACATCGGCTCCGACAAAGTCCGGGTGGGCTTGGCACAGTACAGCGACGAGCCACACCGGGAGTTCCTGCTCAAAGACCACATGGACAAGACGTCCCTGTTGGCTGAGCTGAACAGCTTTCCTTACAGGACCGGGCGCACTGAGACGGGCAAAGCCATAAACTTCACCCGCACAGAGTTCTTCACTGAACAGGCAGGCAGCCGAGCGGGCGAACGAGTGCCTCAGATCGTCGTGGTCCTCACAGATGGCGACTCTGCTGATGATGTGAAGGTGCCAGCACAGAGCCTGAGACAACAGGGCATCATTGTTTTCGCCATCGGCGTGGGCAGCGCCAATCTGGAGGAGCTGGAGTCCATTGCCAACCGCCCTCTGGACCGTTTCCGCTTGACCATTGACAACTTCCAAGCGCTGAGTGGGCTGACGGACAGTCTGCTGCCCCGTGTGTGCATCTCCATAGAGGACCAGGGTCAAGGTAACTGCACAGCATGATGGGCAATAATACACTCTGAGACAGTGTGTGATTAATGACTGCCTTCACGCGGGCCGGACAGAGACACGCCGCGGGCCGGATGTGGGCCGCGGGCCGTAGTTTGGAGTCAGCAGTCGACAGTGTGCGATAAATTGATCACACTTCCAGTTACATATATCATACTAACGACAATCCTGTGGGATTAGCATCACAACCCTACTAAATCTGCAGAGAATAGTTGTCAATGTAAGACGTTAATCTCACAGTTGAAAGCATTTTGAGTTGTGAAAGTTTTGGAGTCTGTAAGGGGATTATTTACAGCAGCGCCAATGGCCAAGATATGCTTCACAACAGACTTTTATAACAGTTATTCTACAGTGGGAACTGGGCCACGGGGGTTTAATTGCCTCAGTCCATGTGTTCCACATTAACCACGATCCAATTTTTGGAAACTTGGGCTTGTTAAGAGAGAAATTTGGGAATCACTGCCTCCAAGACACCAACAACACACAACGATAGCGCAGGAAGACTGGAGGTTGTGTTTAAAATGCAGAAGGAGAGAACTTGGTGTGAAAGCGATCTTATCGCAGCAACAGACTGATTCCGTCTTTCCTTCTGCTTTCCTTTTAGCGCTGGCGGAGAAGTTTGCCGACATTTTCTTCTTGGTGGACAGTGGCGTCTCCCAGCCAGAGTTCCAGCAGGTCCGGAGCGTCCTCACCCGACTGTTCAACCAGATGAATATTGCGGCTAACGCCCACCATGTCGGCTTGGCCCAGTACGGGAGGGATGTCAAGTCGGAGTTCAACCTCACCACCTACCAGAGCAAAGGGGACATCCAGGCCGCCATCAAGCGTTTCCGCCAGCGCAGAATTCCGTCCACCGAACCTCGGAACCTGGGCTTTGCGCTGCAGCACGCCTCCAAGTATTTCTTCACCAGTGAGGCGGGAGGCCGGGCGGACCAGGGCCACCGGCAGTACTTGATTGTCTTCAGCGGCAAAGAGTCTGATGATTACGTCCAGAGGGAGGCGCGTCGCATCAAGTCGACCGGCGTGACAGTGATCGGGATGGGTGTTGGTGCTTCGCTGCAGAGCATGAGTACGGTAGCCTCGCAGGGTCAGTGGTACCCATCCATTTCCAACAGCGTGCAGATCCTCAGGCCCATCTTTGAAAAACAGGAGGTCCAAAAAGAAGCAAAAAGTGGTGAGATTTTTGTTCCTTACTCATATCCTCTGCACTTCACTGCACATTTTAAAGTGAACTGTGTCTTCCAATTGTGTCACAGGTGGCAAAAGTATTCACATTCATCATTCACATTTGTACTTAGTTCGGACACTTGTGGTAAAAGCATTGATAAGTAAAAGGACTGATTCACCTCCTTAACTCGAGTAAAAGTAAGAAAATGCAGGTTCTGACATGTACTGGCGAAAAAGTAAAACTGTGTTTTTTTGCTATTAATGAAATGATTTGGAGAAAAAGAGTAAGTTGTGTCAGAATAATATGGACTGAACTGACCAGAGGTCAGAGATCTTGATGAGCAGCTTTGCTACTCAGTGCTATAGTTATTTTTTCATTTTTAACTGGAGCACAACCAAACTGTAACCAGTAATAGTTTTGAAATAGTTCACTTACTGTTACCATCTTGTACCTCTGCCCCAGAATGCAAAGGAGCCAACGTGGCTGACATTGTGTTCATCGTGGACGAGTCAGGAAGCATCGGGACTCCAAACTTCCAGCTGGTGCGCAGCTTCCTGCACTCACTAGTCAACGGGATGGAGATTGGAACGAACAGAGTGCGGGTCGGTATCGTGACCTACAATGACGAGCCACAGTCACAAGTTTACCTGAACACCTTTGACGACAAGAGCGAGCTGTTGAGTTTCATCAACATCCTGCCCTACCGTGGCGGCGGGACAAACACAGGCCTGGCCCTGGACTATGCACGGCAAAAGCTCTTCATCAGCCAAAATGGAAGTCGGAAAGACAGAGCTGTCCAGCAGGTGGCGGTGGTGATCACAGATGGAAAATCCCAAGACAACGTGAGCACAGCGGCGGCTGACCTGCGACGGGCAGGGGTGACAGTCTATGCGGTTGGGGTGAAAGACGCAGACAAGGGTGAGCTGAGGCAGCTGGCGTCTCACCCCACCAACAAGCACACATTTATTGTGGACAGCTTCCCGAAGCTGAAGACCCTGGAGATGAGCTTGCAGAGGATGCTGTGCCAGAACATCATACAGCGGGCCGTGTCCGTCAGCGACAGCGACTCCAAAGCAGGTGAACCCGCTGGTTTTCACAGTCAACCGCAGAACCAGAAGTATTTATACTTTTTGTCTCTTGCTACTTCCCAACTCTGGTGTAGAAGGTTTACGCTGAGGCCTCTGCAATGGTTTTGTTATATTAAAGATATCAGAAGTGGAGAAGCCCTTAGAATGAGAGGCCAAACATCTGATTCAAGATTGCAAAAGCAGTTTCCTCATTTTAACCCTTGCTACACTTGGTTGTGAGAGTTGAAGCGAGTTTAGAATAGAAGAAGTTGCGTGAGTACGATCAACGATTGATGATTTACTTTGTTGTTGTTTTTTCCAGGCTGTGCCCAGACGGACGAAGCCGACATCTTCTTCCTGATTGATCACTCTGGGAGTATCTATCCTTCTGACTTTTATGACATGAAGAAGTTCATCATTGAGTTCCTGAACACCTTCCGCATCGGCCCACAACACGTCCGAATCGGGGTTGCAAAATACGCTGACGACCCAATCATGGAATTCGACCTCACAGTCCACACGAACGCAAGTTCGTTGGAAGAAGCCATTTTGGACATCGAACAGATTGGGGGCGGGACCAAGACGGGAAAAGCCCTTGACTTCATGACTAAGTACTTTGACAGGGCGGCGGCCAGCCGCGGCGGGAAAGCCCGTGAGTTCCTGGTAGTCATCACGGACGGGAAGTCCTCCGACCAGGTCAAAGCTCCGGCGACAAAGCTGAGGGATCAGGGCGTAAACATCTACGCCATCGGGGTGAAGAACGCGGACGAGGCCGAGCTCAACGACATTGCCGGCAGCAAAAAGAGGACCTTCTTCGTCAACGATTTTGATGCCCTCAGGCCCATTAAGGATGACATCATCATCGATATCTGCTCCGAAGACGGTAAGGCAAGATGCAAGATAGATGCCCATTCTTACACGTCTTGACAATGTTTGTTTGAGTTAGCCGCAACAGTCAGCCCTTTGAAATATGTATGTGAATCTTGCTAGCTGGCAGGGGGTGGGGGAGAGTGGTTCCAAAAGTCAACATCTCAGATCATGTCTTAGCCATGGTTTTGTATTTTGGTCTCGGCTGTTGGCATCTCAAAAATGGCGCCCACAGACTGACGCCACTTTGGGCTGTGAACAATTTGTCCAAATGTGAGGTTCAAGTCTGCGGCCTGTGATCCACAACTTAAAGGACTCAAAAAGTGGGTTTCCCGAGACAGACGGAGCTCCACACTGACTCTCTGCGCTTCTCTCCATAGTTTGCAAAGACCAGCGAGGCGACCTCCTCTTCCTGATTGACAGCTCCGGGAGCATAGAGCAACCAGACTACCACAAAATGAAAGACTTTATGAAAGCAGTGGTTGGTAAGTCTGCTGTCGGCCAGAATGAGGTCCACATTGGCGTCATGCAGTACAGCACGAGCCGACAGATGGAGTTCCGCCTGAACGCCCACTACACCAAGGACGATTTGATCCGTGCCATCGACAACTTGCAGCAGATCGGTGGAGGCACACTCACTGGGATGGCCATCGACGAGGTGTCACAATACTTTGATGCAGACAGGGGGGGGCGTCCTGACGTGACGAGGAGGTTGGTGGTAATAACAGACGGTGAGTCCCAGGACCAGGTCAAGATCCCAGCGCTGAAATTGAGGAGCAAAGGTGTGCTGGTCTATGCCATCGGGGTGGAGGATGCCAACAGCACCCAGCTGCTGGAAATCAGCGGCTCGCCAGACAGGATGTTCACCGAGAGGAACTTTGATGGCCTGAAAGACTTGGAGAGCAAGGTGTCCTTGGATATCTGTGACCCCAAGAGAGGTAGGAGGACTCAGTCCCATCCAGTTGACTTTTATGATGTTTTTCAAGTGCTTGCTTCTCATTGCTCCTCTTCCCTTCCAACCAGATTGCAAAAACACCGAGATAGCTGACATCATTTTCTTAGTGGACGCATCCACAAGTATCGACAAAATCACAGGAGCATGGGCGAACATGATCAAGTTCATGGAAGCCATAGTAAACAAAACCACAGTGGGAAAGGACCTCACTCGCTTCGGGTTCATTATCTACACTGACAACCCCAGGATGATTTTTCCTTTGGACCAATACAGCTCAAAGACAGACATTTTTCAGGCAATTAGAACACTGACTAAACCACACGGAAACACAGAGACTGCAAGGGCTCTGGAATTTTCTTTACCATTCTTTAACGAGATGAATGGGGGTCGTGCCACTCTCGGGGTGCCCCAGATTCTGATGCTGATCACAGACGGTGCAGCTACCACCCCAGCTGACTTGCCGGAGGCAGCGGCAGCACTGCGTGACAAAGGAATCAATGTCTTTTCAATTGGAATTCTGAAAGCCAACAAGGAGGAGCTGAAGGTGATCGCCGGCGGTGACGAGTCTAAAGTTTTCTACGTCAACAACTTCAACGCCTTGGACCATCTGCACAGGAACATTTCAGGCGTCCTCTGCAACTACACCAAACCAGGTATGTTGCCGGCCTCTCCAGATGTTGATGCCACTAATGCTCTCCCAGTTCACGAAAGATGGAGGTTTAGAGAGTCCCCAATGACTAGCTGGACTTTGTGTGTGAGTGGGTGAATGAGTGGCCTTTGCAAAGCGCTTTGCGGTACTGTGAAGATGCTACGTAAGTGCAGTCCATTCACCATTTTAGCCAAAAACACAAATATAGAATAGTTTCGGTCAACAGATGTTGGATGTATTCGAGCACAATCCTTCAGAAATGTCTCGAGGAGTGCAACACTGAGCAGAGCGGAACAGTGGATTGTTGTTTGTGGTGCTGGGTCAGGTCATTTCTGATGGATCATCAGCCACTGAATAGGAGTGCGCTCCATCTCCTGATGTCATACTTTATGGTTGTGTCAGAGAACAATAAACACAAGTAAACCCAGAGATGACTGAGGCTGGAGATTGTCCAGGTCAAAGTGACATCACTGGTGCTTTTCTTTGATTTTTGCAGTTTGTGAAAAGCAGAAGGCCGACCTGGTCTTCCTCCTCGATGAGTCCGGCAGCATTGGTCAACAAAACCCAGATGACTACATGACCATGAAGAATTTCACCATAGACCTCGTCAACAGCTTCAACGTGGCCAAAGACTTTGTGCGGGTTGGACTCGCCAAGTTTAGTGTTAACTTCCAGCACAGGTTCTTCCTCGATGGGTTCTCCGACAGGGAGGCCATTGTCAGCCACATTCAGGGTTTGGATCAGCGAAAAGGCGGCACCAACATTGGACTGGCCCTGAAATCCATACGCAAATATTTTGCGGCGGCGCATGGAGGTCGCAAGGCCGAAGGTATCTCCCAGAATCTGGTGCTGATCACAGATGGCAAATCTGAAGATGCGGTGGAGGAGGAAGCCCACATTCTGAGGAGCATGCAAGTGGAGGTGTTTGTCATCGGCATCGGAGACATCAGTATGCTGGAGCTCCTCCAGATAGCCGGCACTCCGAAGAGGATGTTCACTGTGCAGAACTTTAACGACTTGGAGGAAATCAAGCTAAAGGTCATCGACACAATATGCAAGTCCAAGCCTGAGCCCCAAACGTCACCAGGTTAGACAAACACATGGATCTTCTCTTTGTTCCACATCTTCACCTGCGTACCCCTGTTACATGTGTTGAAATGGTTCCTTTTACTCCAGGCTGCAGCATCGACATTGCGATGGGATTCGACATTTCCAGACGAAGCGGAGCCATCGGGGAGACGTTGGTCAGCGGCCACGACAGACTCCGGGATCTCCTCCCAGACATTGTCCGCGACATCTCCACAGTGAAAGGCCTGTGCTGCTTCGGAGACGAGGTCTTCAAACCCAACATTTCCTACAGGGTTTTGAGTCGTAATGGAGACACCATAGACGACTTCAAGTTTAAAGCGCACAGCCCGGAGGTGCTCACGAAGGTCATGACCACCACTGTCAGAGAGCCCACCTACTTCAACACTGCAATGCTGAAATCCTTTGAGGAGAAGTTCAGGACCCAGTCCAGAGCTGGCGTGAAGGTATCTATTCTACATCTTCATGATCGAAACACCAACCAATTGCTTTGTAAACTACATTTTTGTATGTTAAACAAGAATGTCACTTAAATTCAAACAATTCAGCATTTCTTCAATCTACCTTCTCAGGAGACCCTCTGAGGACCACTCGTATTTGCAATAGGCAACGTTTTAGAAGAAGAGCCACTTGAGGCTGTTGCGACCGTTTGTGGGTGAACCGCACTGAATTAACGCCAGCGGTTCCTCGTCCCAACAGGTTCTGGTGATCTTCTCAGACGGACTTGACGAAGACGTGATGAGATTGGAGGAGGAATCGGACCGGCTGCGTCAGTCTGGTGAGAAAACGCAAAGCACGTCTCTCCTATTTAGAATTCAGCCTCCATCCCGTGGCTCAGTAGCCTAATATACCGGTGCGTTTTGCGTGTGTGTGTTTTCCTGCAGGGGTCAGTGCTCTGCTGACCGTGGCCCTGGATGGGGCCCGTGAGCCGAGCCAGCTGCAGATGGTGGAGTTCGGCCGAGGGTTCGGCTACAAGCTTCCGCTCAGCGTCGGGATGCCAAGTCTCGGCGGCAACATCCTCAAACAGATTGTGAGAGTCAAGAGTTTCTAGCAATGGTTCCGTTCACAACAAGACAAGAAGTCACAGTTTCTGGGTTCAGGTTTCGGACTGAGGGATTTGGAATTTGAGGAATTGCAGCTCCACGTTCCTGGAGCAGGAACAGTGTGTTTTATTGCTGTTAATCCAGATTCTGTGTTCCGTCCTCCTCCTGCTCCTCCTCCTCCCCGTCCTCCTGCTCCCCCTCCCCCTCCCCTTCCTCCTCTTCCTCCTCAGGACGCTGTGTCCGACCGCGAGTGCTGCAACATCACCTGCAAGTGTTCAGGACACGAGGGGGTCCGCGGCTCCAGGGGTCCCGGGGGGCTGAAGGTGACTGGAACAGACACACACACACACACACACACACACACACACACACACACACACACACACACACCAGGTGGAGTCTGGTCTCTGGGCTGTGGTTGTGGGGCGCCCTTGAGGCTGAGGAGAGATGTAGCTTCCTCTGTTTTTTAGCCCTCTGACCTCTGACCCCTTGCCCAGAGTTGCCCTGTGGTACCTTGTGAGTGTCTGATTGTGTTTTTGTGTCTCCTGAAAACAGGGCGTGACCGGACAGAAGGGTTACCCAGGCTTCCCCGGAGACGAGGGCGTGGCCGTGAGTAGCCCCTCCCTCCCACTCACTCATTCACTCAGTCACCTGTCACTCATCCACTCGTTCACCCACTCACTCATTCATTGGCTGCATAAGACGACTGAAGGAGCTTCGATACTTTGACTGTCAAAGTTTTTTTAGAAGCTACGTGTGGGCACTTGCAGCCAACCAGCAGGTGGCTCCACTTCCACTGCGTGCACTCACTGTGCTTCTTGCAGGGCGAGCGTGGCCTACCCGGACCCAGCGGACCCCAGGGCATCCAGGGCTGCTCCGGGCTCCGAGGTCTGAAGGTAGGACTTGGCACCGCCCGCTCATTACTTATGCTGATGATTCTCAGGTGTTGTTATTGATGCGTCACTGGTGTGTGTCGGCAGGGATCCAGAGGTCTCCGTGGCAACAGGGTGAGTGACTCTGCCAGGAGTTGGTTTTTGGCGGGGTGGGGTGGAGTTTGGTCATGTGACCTGCGGTGACCCTGGGACGGTTTGTTGCAGGGCGAGGATGGCGAGGACGGCCTGGACGGAGTGGACGGAGAGCAGGTAGGACGACCTTCAGTGCGACGCGATGCACCTCACCTTCCCGTCGAGGTCGTGACCTTTGTTTGGAAATTTGTCCGTCCGTCCGTCCGCAGGGCGAAACCGGACATGATGGGAGTCAAGCAGCGAGAGGACACCCCGGGAATCCCGTAATCATCCTCACACTCGCACCTCTCTGTGGCACTTGACCTTTGACCTGTGGCCGTTTGACCGGCAGCCTCAACACTGTGCTGTCCCCAGGGCACCCCGGGAATCAGAGGGGAGGTTGGGCCTAAAGGACAGCGAGGACTGCGAGGAGATCCGGTGAGTGACGGAGCTCAAGTTGACTCTTTTCCCAATTCATCCCGGAAACAACCTGGAGGAGCAGCAGGTGGTCCAGCAGAAGAAGATCCTGAACTGGACCCAGAGCCAGACCAGGAGGCAGAACCAGGACCAGGACCAGGACCAGATCCTGGAGAAGATCAGCATTGGACTGGAGATAAACCAGGAACCAAGTTGTTGATTGTGCAGTTCTGCTGAATTTCTGCGGAGTCATTTTTCTATTTAAAATGGTTGGAGGTTGAGCCCAGCTGGAGACCATAGCCAGCTGTGGTCAGAGCCAACAGACTGACACACGGATCAAATATTTCAGTCTGGAACCAAAACAGAGTGAGGCGTATTCAAAGCCCATTGGCTCTCAGACTGCTTCTGTTGGGGACTTCGTGTTGGTTCCGAGCGAGCTCGGTTCTCCTCTCACAGGTGCACGGCCTCATTAGACATCCTCCCAAGGAGACACTGTTTAAAGCAACGTGTGACATCACACATCGACCAGTTCTTCTGGAACCAGAACCAGACACACGAGGCCTCGGCCCCACTGGTTCAAGGACCTGAACAGCTGGAAGCTTCGGAGCGGTGGAGCAGCTATTCTGAGCTCAGGCTCTGTTTTCACCCACAGGGAGAACCCGGCACCCAGAACCCGGTTGCAGGACCCAAGGGGGAGGCCGGCAACCCAGGATTACCGGTAAAACTGACTGACGCAGTTCTTCTCTTTGTCACTGTGACAACATGTCAGCTGACCCTTGACCCTTGACCGCAGGGGCTGCCAGGACCGGATGGACGACCCGGCGTGGACGGAGAAAACGGAAACCCGGTAAAAAATTGAACACGTTTGGGGAGCACGTAAACATTTTTAGAAAACTAAACTACACAGCGTCTGATTGGATGCAGTGAAGACGTAAATCTCTGAAGGTTCTGATGTTTGTGGTGTTCAGGGTCCAGACGGGAGACGAGGATCGCCGGGGCCAAAGGTTGGACGGCAACTCCAAGAGAGACACAACACCTGGGCAGCTACGCAACACCACTAAGCCATGTGTGTGTGTGTGTGCGTGTGTTTGTGTGTGTCCAGGGCAGCCCAGGTCCAGAAGGGTCTCCAGGGCTCCCAGGGATCCTCGGTGCTTCAGGTCCACAGGTGAGTTGTGACCCTGGGGGTCAGCCCAGGTGGGCCGAGTCCTCCCTCCCTGCTCACGGCTCGTGTGCTCCCCCTGCAGGGCATTCGAGGGGCCAGAGGTGCACCAGGCCCCCCGGGGATGACCGGTCTTCCAGGATCTCAGGTAAGTTCAAAACATTCAAGACACCCCCGACCTTTCCCCTCGTAGCTCTTGATGACTCCACCCACAATCATCATGGGCGGGGTTAAGCACTGACGGTTTAGTCTGCTCCAGTCCCTCCACTTCCTGTCTCTGACACTTTATTAAAATCACAAATATCCAAACAGTTGGGAGGTTTTTGTTGGATTTGCTCGGTGAATCTCTGGAAAAACACCCCAGTGGAGCCTCATCACTCAACTGACAACCCCCCCTCCCTGTGTGTGTGTGCGCGCGCGCGACTCTGAGAAAATCTCTCTCTTGTGGAAAAGTCGTTTTTATTGGCTGTGATCACAGCGATCAGTCATTGGCTGCCGAGGTCAATGACATCACGGCCTCGTCTCCAGGCCTCCTACTCAGTTCTGGTTCGAGCCGGATCCCGATGACTTACGACGCTGCAACGTACAATAAGTCATCCTGGATCACCTCCCACCTTTTCCTTGAGACGAAATCTGGACGAAGGTCTCGGCCCTGTCAGGAACTGAAGATGAAGAGATGCTTCTTCTTCTTCTTCTTCTTCTTCTTCTTCTTTTCTTCTTCTTCTCCTCCTCCGGGAAACCTTCCAGCTGCTCTCATGACTTTCTGCTCTACGTCTGCTGCTGTTGCTGCTGCTGTGTTTTCATGGCAATGATGTGAAGGATGTTGGGATCCAACCAGCTGTTGCCTCCACCTGCAGGGCCCGCCGGGACTGGCTGGTCCTCCAGGAACCAACGGACGGCGAGGCTCCAACGGACAGAAGGTATGTGATATCATCACCACATGGCATCCAATCACATGAGGGAAGAACCTCTGGAAACAGGAAGTAGAATGAATCAGGTGGGGTGGAGGATGACTTGTCCGAGCCAATCGTGTCCGTTGTCGCCTCCTGAAGGGCCAACCAGGAGAGCCGGGCGGGCAAGGAGCTCCAGGCCCTCGAGGACCAATCGGCATGCCGGTAACGTTGTGCACACGTCACTGCCATGTTGTTGGTGTCGTGTGTGTGCTGAGCTTCCTGCTGGCTTCCAGGGTCAGGATGGCAGAGACGGCTACGGACCCCAAGGACCCAAAGGTGTCAAGGTAGGCAAACAACCTGAAGCGCCCGTCAGTGTTGACGTCCATCAGTCAATATTGCAACTTTAAACATGGAAGTAGAGCTCAGCAAGGGGGGCGCTGACGCTGACCCGAGCTCGTTTCATATGCTCATGCTAAGGTTAGCTTGTCGTTTGCAGAAAATAACACTAATTGTAATGACTGTTTTCTCTTCTGATGGAAATGTTACAGAAAAGTTACAGAGGATCTGAAATTATTTGTCTTTTTCCCACAAGTTTTTGCGAAGCTAATGCTTCAATGCTAAATGCTAAAATTAGCATATGGACAATAGCCTGTTCAGGAAGAGCCACTGGGCCTTAAACGGCTGCGTTACCATGACTCGGCATTTGGATGACTAAACACGTGCTCTAGTAGAAGAGAGCGCTGCCTGTGCTAGGCTAACTGAGGTCAGCAGCAGTGCATGCTGGGAGATCAGCTGGCCGCCACCGCTCTGACTGCTCCTCTCCTCGTGTTGCAGGGCGATCCTGGTTTCCCCGGATACCCCGGCCTGCTGGTGAGTGGCCGGCACCTACAGTAGGACCACCTCCTTCTCTAGGGAGTGTGATGTCATCAAGGGGGCGTGGCCCCCCGCCCGCCTGCCCTGGCGGGGCCTCAGCAGTGTGGGGGATGTTTCTGTTGCACATACTTGACAAGCGTGTCAGAGATAGCGGCGTTGCTGTTTATCCTGCTGCTGGTGGGCGGAGCCTCACCGCCTGTCTTCTGCTGCCTTCAGGGCGAGGACGGCCTGCAGGGGTCCAAGGGAGACCCGGGAGCCAAGGGCAACCAGGGCCGCAGGGTAAGCAACCCCCCACAACCCCTACGCAAGAATTATTTCCCCAGAAGGAAACGGGTATAACCACGCCCCCAACTCTTTTTATTGGTCTCTGTAACGTCTCTTCTTCTTGTAAAGCACACATGATTGACCGAGCAGTAAAAGTAAAAACCATCAAACAGGGACAACATTAGAAGTTCACTAGAGGAGGGAAACATAGCACAGATAATCAATGGTCATCCTGCAGCCACCAAAAGGTGGCGCACTCGAGGTAGGAGCGGGAGGCTTTGCAGCAACCGGTCAAATGGGTTTGGGCTGTGGTTTTCCCCGTTCCCTCCTGGGGAAGAAAGTATCGCCCCGCCCACCGCGCCGCTTCCCACTTCCTGTTTCCTGTGGGACCGGTAGCCGCAGCGCTAACAAACCGTGCCACTGTGTGATCCCACCCACTCAGGGCGCGTCGGGCCGGCCCGGGGAAGACGGCAACCCAGGAGAGCCAGGACACGCGGGACACGTGGTGACTGACCTCCTTCACCTTCACTTTGCTCATTGAGATTTTCAGCTCATTAAAACTTTTTTTTAAAGCTGCAAGACCTGATCAGCAAAACCCAAAGAAATCGAAACTGGAAATACATTGATTTGCATATTATTGCTTTATATAATATGTCACGTTATTCACCTTTTAAGCTGAATTTTAGCAGAACTACTGCAACCCGGTTCAGGATGTTCTCATCTTCTGGGTGGCACCTGTATGGGTCAAAGCAAAGCTTCATACGTAGACAATGGAGAACTTCATATTGCACACATGCAAGATCAAATTTCAAAAAATAAAAGAAACTCATCAAAATAAATAAAATGTAAATTAACCCCGCAGCCTTCTGATTTCTACGGAGCCCCAGAGTGGCCATTCCAGAAAAAATAAATTAAACAAATGCTAATTTGTGCTAATTCGTACGAATTAGCACAAATTAGTATTTGGTGGCCACAAATTAGCAATTGTTTAATGTATTTTTCCTGGAATGGCCACTCTGGGGCTCCGTAGATTTCAGTTTCAACTTGAACCTTTTTTCCACGGGCTGATAGCCAATTTAACAAATTTCCTCCTCCTCCTCCTCCTCTCTAACCTCCTCCCCCACCTCCCGCTCCTCCTCTCAGGGGCACCGAGGGCCCCCTGGTGGCAGACCCATGTCGGTGAGTCTCCCTCGGAACCACGCCCAACTGGCCGTGCGGTAATGTCACGCTGACTGACGCCTGCCTTCTTTTCTCCTCCGTCACTCAGGACTGTCAGCTAATCACCTACATCCGGGAAAACTGCGGTGAGCATCTCCACATTGACCTCTGACCTCTGACCTCTGACCTCCTCCTCCTAACCCACTTTCTCCCCCCCCCCCTCCCTTCTTGCAGCCTGCTCCATCGGTACGTTCCACACCGGGGTTCCACACAGGGACAGCTGGACCGGGACCAGGAGTCCTTTGGTTTCTGGTTCTGGTTCTGGGTCATGGCTACTTTTTTTTATTATAACCTCCTAAACCGACCAATCGAGAGGTAAGGTGGAAACAAGGGATGCTGGGTAGTGTAGTTCCCACTTTGCTCCACTAAATCCCATCAGCTGGAGCAGCTCGTAGCACAGGGGTGGGCAAACTGTGGCCCGTGGGCCATATGCAGCCCGTTAAGCTTTTTCATCCAACCCAACAAACTTGTAGACGTGACATTAATAGTCAGTCAGTCATCAAACAGCTGCATCTCTTTTCAGAGTCATGTCAATAAAGAGCTCAACACCCTGGTGGTCCAGGGGGTGGTTCTGGATGGTTCTGGATGGTTCTGGGTGGTTCTAAGAGCTCAACACCCTGGTGGGGCTTCAAAGACACTGATTTGGTTGCAACTTTGCTTTGCTCCTTTTTCCATTGACATCACAGCAACATGTTTTCTCCGTGATATCCCACGATAGATGTTTCCTCACCACAACGCTGCATCCATCTGCTGCTGCTCCGCTACCCCCCTCTGGCACAGTTTACAGCCCGCTGTGGCTCCACCAGTCAAAGCGTTTGCCCAAAGTTTGAGTTTCCTCAGGTGGTTCTGGGGTTCCCCTGGACCAGGTGTGACCCTGTCGACCCCTCCTCCACCCCGCAGGTCACTCCGAGTGCCCCGCCCTCCCCACCGAGCTGGTCTTCGGCCTGGACATGTCGGTGGACGTGAACCCGGCCGCCTTTGAGCGGCAGCGCTCGGTGCTGCTGCACCTCCTGGACCAGGTGGACGTGGCGGAGAGCAACTGTCCCCGGGGTGCCCGGGTGGCCGTGGTGGCCTACAACGACCACACCAAGTACCTGGTCCGCTTCCAGGACTACCGGCGCAAGGCGCAGCTGCTGGACTTGGTGAGGAACATCGCCCTGGAGCGCACCACCGACCGCCGGTACCTGGGTGGCGCCATGCGCTTCGTTGGCAACCACGTGTTCAAGCGGGTGAGGGCGGGGGCGCTCGTGAGGAAGGTGGCCGTGTTCCTGGCCGGCGGACCCACCCTGGACGTGCCGGACGTCCTCACTGCCACCATGGAGTACCGCGGCCTGGACATCGTCCCCGCCGTCATCTCCCTGAGGAACACCCCCGCCATTGGTCGAGCACTGGAGGTGAGGCACCGCCCACCACAATGCAGGTGGGGGTTGTCACAAGAAAAAACCCCAACCATAGTTAAACTCTTGGAAAGACAGGTCTCCAGTCTGAACTTAAGTCTGACGTTCAGTCTGGTTCTCAGTCTGGTCCTCAGTCTGGTTCTCAGTCTGGTCTTCAGTCTGGTTCTCAGTCTGGTCCTCAGTCTGGTCCTCAGTCTGGTCTTCAGTCTGGTCCTCAGTCTGGTCTTCAGCTTCACATCCTCTCAACTGTTCCTTCAGGTAGACGACTCAGGAAACTCCATGTACGTGGTCCTGGGGAGGGACATGGAGGCTGACCTGACTAAGATCAGGAGCTGCGCCATCTGCTACGGTACACACACACACCCACACACACACACACACACACACACACACACACACAGTGGAAACCCGTCCTAAAGGTGTGTGTGCTCCTACAGACCCCTGCCGGCCCTCCGAGCTCTGCTCCTTCATCCAGGTGAGCGAGGCACCCCAGGATGCCGACATGGACCTGGTGATGGTGTTGGACGACTCCAGGGAGGTCCAGGCCGACGAGTACGGCGGCGCCCAGCAGCTCCTGGGCTCAGTGGTGCATCAGCTTGCTGTTAGCAAGCAGCCCCGTCGGGCTGGTAGCCAGGCCCGGGTGGCTCTGGTCCAGCAGGGCAGCACCCACACCTCCAAGCCTGAGTTCGACCTTCAGACCTTCCAGAGCCATGAGCCCATGAGGGAGCACCTGCTGGCGCACATGCGCCAGCACGGCGGCTCGGCGGCGCTGGGCCAGACCCTGGAGTTCTCCCTGGACCAGGTGCTGCTGAAGGCCAGCCAGGCCCGCAAGAGGAAAGTTGTGCTGGCCCTGGTGGGCAGCCAGACCTCCACCCAGGACCGGGCCAAGCTGCGCCACGTGGCCCAGAGGGCCAAGTGCGAGGGCGTGACGGTGTTCGTGGCCACAGTGGGTGACCGCTATGACCGGGCCGAGGTGGAGCAGCTGGCCAGCGCCCCCCTGCAGCAGCACCTGGTGCACCTGGGCCGCCTGAACCCCGACCAGCAGAGCTACGGCCGACGCTTCTTCCGCTGCTTCATCAGCGCCCTCAACAGTGAGTCTGCCGCCACCGCAAGTCACAAATCAGAGGTCGATTTGGCCCCCAGGGGGGCCGAGTCAGCCGTTTGGACCAGGACAGGGACTTAACTGCAGCATCCTAAAACCCCAGGGGTCACACGTTCACACAAGGCTGCCCGCTTCTTCTCGGGGGTCTGGCACTGGGTGAAGGCAGGGTGACACCCTGGAGCAGGGACACAGAGAGACACAACCATTCACACAAACACACACACACACACACACACACACACACACACACACACACTGCACACTGCAGACACAGGGAGAACATGCACACTCCACACAGAACGACCCCAGAACCAGAATCCAACCCACAACCTTCCAAGCCGACCACTGCGCCACCGTGCCGCCCGACGTTGCACATGTTGATTGTTATTTTTCCATTACGATCTACTGTTCCTGTGTGACCTTTGACCCTGGTCTGCTTCAGAGGGGATGAACACCTACCCGCCCCCCTCCCTCAAACGGACCTGTGAGCAGCTGGCCGCCGCCGAGCGCGACGCAGGACAGCAGCGCTTCCCTGACGGGTAACCGGCAGAGACACACCCACCGGCTTGGCCATTGGCCGCTGGACAGGAAGTGGGTGGCTGACGCTGACTGTTGGTTGGTCTGTCTTGGGCGTGTGCAGTCAGGGGGAGGCGGAGCTGGAGGAGGCGTTCTTCCTGGAGGAGCCACTGGAGCGCTACCAGGAGCAGACGGCCCAGCAGGTGGACTTCAAGGAGACCCTGAGACCAGGAGGCCAGCAGGGGGCCACCAGCAGGGGGGAGGGTGAGCGCGCGCGCGCGCACACACACACACACACACACACACACACACACACACACACACACTTACACACTCACTCACGCACATTTAAACCATCGCAATGCTGAAAAGCGCCTCCAGTGGGCGCTGTGTGAAGTCCATCAGTATCCCTTTGTGATGTCACAAGCAGTCTTTTGTGAAACCAGCTCTAACCCGCAAAGCTGCTGTTGCATCATGGGATATGTGGTGCTTTGATGATGCATGATGTCTCTTGGGCGGCGGCCGAAAGCGGAGCTGAGCTCTGATTGGCCGCTGCCTAGCATGTATGCGTTGTGTCTCTGTGCGTGCGTGTGTGTGTTCTCAGCTTGTGTGTGTTCTCTGCTTGTGTGTGTGTGTGTGTTCTCTGCTTGTGTGTGTGTGTGTGTGTGTGTTCTCTGCTTGTGTGTGTGTGTGTGTTCTGCTTGCAGCCCAGTGTTGGCTGGCGTCTGACGCCGGCGCGCCCTGTGGCGACTACATCCAAATGTGGTTCTATGAGCGGGACGTCGGTGCATGCGCCCCCTTCTGGTTCGGCGGCTGTGGTGGCAACGCTAACCGCTTTAGCACGGAGCATGAGTGCTTGCAGACGTGTGGCGGCCTGCACAGTAAGTCCTGCCACGCCCATCGCGTGTTACCTCCCCCCCGACCCATCTCGCGTGTGACGTCATGTGACCGTCCTCCATCCCTAGCGCTAGCCTCCTGCTAGCTAACCTCCTACACAGTAAGACAGAGTCATGTGACCTCTGCAGCACCCCCCCCATTTCATCAAAGCCTCCCCCATTCTGTCATCGGGCGCAACGGAGAGAAAACCGGACCTGTGAAATCTGTATGAAATCAGCTGCGTTGGCTTGCAGCATCGCCCCCCACTGACCAGTCTTGGTACTATTAGCTCATCGTAGCCACTTCCTGTGTGCGCATGCTCACTTCCTGACCGTTTCCCACAGATCCAAACATCCTGCTGAAGCCGCAGCGGCCCAGCTTCGCCTCCAAAGGTAAGAACCAGAAGCAGGAGCAGAACCTGGTACCACCAGCAGGTGGACCCAGTGGTAGAGTCTGGCTTACTCCACGAGGCTAGTAAGAAATTACTAAATAATTAACAAAAAAAATATAAAAAAAAATAAATAAAGTTTCAGCCGTCGAGTGCAAAAACGCACCAATCACTTAAACTTAAAATGAATTGATTGATTGATTGATTAATCACATTTTTAAACAGGAAAGTGGAAGTTGTGTTCAGGAAGAAAAAAACATTGATACGTATCTTTGCGCATTTTTTTTTGTAGTTGTACGGTAATTCGGGAACTTTTCTAGGGGTTATACGGCATATAGCTGCATAGAGAGACTCCACCACTGGGGGCAGCAGACGCTGGGTGAGAGCGGTGACCGGGGTTGTGTGTCTCCCTGTAGACGCCTGCTTCCTGCGCCAGGACCAGGGCGGCTGCCAGAACTACACCATGGTGTGGTTCTTTGACACCGAGCAGAACGAGTGCTCGCGCTTCTGGTTCGGCGGCTGTGGCGGCAACGACAACCGCTTCGCCACGCAGCACGAGTGCGAGGACCTGTGTCTGACCAAGAGCCGCTGAGGGAGCCACGGCGGGAGCGCGCCGGGCACACACACAGCTGGAACCTTCAGTGACCACGCAGCAGAGTTTCCAGAAGATCCAGGACGCTTCCGAGTCAATGCTAACGCCAACAATTAGCCCATCTAGCGGTGCAAAAAGTCAGATGATAAAACTCCTGGACCGCTCCAGAGTTCACATCACACCTCTGTAATATTGACATGTTTTGTTGTTTGTTTGTTTGTTTGTTTGTTTTCAATGGTATTAAGGATTTTTTTGGAGTTGGAAAAGGTTTTGGAACCCAGCCACGTTTTCTGGGTCGCGACCCCCCATCTGTGACGTCAAATGTGGGCATCCACAGACCCTCAAACAAACTGTACATGCTGATCTTCCTGTGGAGGCTGCACGGCCGAGCTGCAGCGTGTCTGTTTGAACCATCCTGAAGGGCCTGCAGGGGGCAGCAGAGTCCTGAAACCTTTCTGCGTTCTGCAAACTGACAAAAGGTGCTTTTCTCTGAAATAAAATTCCAAGGTGGGAAGAAAGAAAAAAAAGATTTTGGTCTTGGTGTTGGTTTGTTTCTTCCACAACAACCTCATTAGCTTAGCATGCTAGCACGGGTGGCCAAACTCAGCACACTGGATTTGCTGTTTGTTGTTTCACGGATATTTCACTTTTAAACACTTGTTGGTTTGTTGTTTTTTTTCCATGATTAATTCTGCCGATGAAGCCTTTTTAATATGCATGCATGTGTGTATGAATGATATGAACACAGTTGTTCTCAAGTTCCTTCCGATGCCTCAGGGCTCCAAGTCCAGGCGGTCACAGCAGCTCAAGCAGAACCAGAAGCAGCGCCACTAAAAACAGTTGCTTTTTAGCAGCTTGCAGTTTAACAAACGACTTATTTTATTCCTTTGACCCCGCCCCCCCCTCCGCCAAAAAAAATAATAAAATTCCCCTGAACAAGAATCCCAAATTCTTTGTGTTATTCTCAAGTTGCTTCTGATTGGGTGGCAGCAGGGGAGGGCGAGGTAGGTGCAGTAGCCAATCAGAAGCTCACAAAGTGGCCAATCAAGTTTCACGAGTCTGAAACGGACCTCCAATACGATTCTTTTCATCTTTCAAGTCACATCAACTCAGATTAAAGAACCACACAACTCAGACGGATGAAGCTTTATTGACTGTTGACTGTTGTAGTGGTTCAGAACCAGGACCAGAACCAGGACTCTGACTTGGACTCTTGCAGAACTACAAAGTTGTTTGATCCGCCGAAAAACAAAAAGAAAAAAAGAAAGAAAGAAAGAAAGACGAGCTGAAGTCGCCTGGATTCTGATCCTCATTGAATGCAGGGTTGTTTGGAGTTGCGCCCCCTGCTGGCCCCCTGCTGGCCTCCTCCTGCTCCTGCTCCTGCTCCTGCTCCTGGCTACTTCCACACCTTGACGATGCCGTCCCTGGACGAGGTGACGATGAAGCCCTGTGTGGTCTGGAAGGTGGCGATGTCGGTGATGATGTCGTGGTGACCCACCGGCAGCGACTCTGGACCGCGGCGAGGGGAGTCGTCCACCACGTTACACTTCTGCTTACTGTGGATCTCCTGCACACACACACACACACACACACACACACACACACACTACAGTCAGCACACACACACAGATACACACACACACACACAGGTACAGGTATATGGGAGATTTGGGTACCTGCACCACCTCGGTGCCCTCGATGATCTTCCTGTTGTAGAGGACGGAGGGGCAGTGCAGCGAGTCGTTGGCTCCGCCCGCCACAATGTACGACCTCTCGGGATAGGCCAGGTCCCAGAACCTGCAACCACAGCCAGTCAGTCAGAGGCTAACTGCTAATGCCAGGGTTACAGTGACACTGTGTGTGTGTGTCAGACCTAATCCTCATGTCAGATCCAGCCGTCAGCAGCAGAGGGTTCCCATCAGCAGGACTGCAGTAGAGACCATGAACACTGTGGGGGGAGGGCTACACACACACACACACACACACACACACACACACACACACACACACACACACACACACACACACACAGTTCCATTAAAAAGATATAGGGCGATTAAATAATAAAAGAGAGACACCAGAGCTGTAACACACACACACACACACACACACACGCACACACACACACACACACACACACACACACACACACACACACACACACACACACACACACACACACACCTGCAGCTCGGACAGTGGAGGAGCCGAACTGGCCCACAAGGTGAACTTCCTGTCTCCAGTCTCCATGTCCCACATAGAGACCTCGTTGTTCCCCTGGACCGCTGCAGACAGACAGACCGAGAGACAGACAGACAGACAGACAGATAGTCAGTCAGTCAGTCAGACAGACACAGACAGACAGGCTGAAAGGGGGCGGAGCTCCTTGCTGAGGGCCGTCGGTCTGACCTGCGATGATGGACGACTGGTAGAGCGGGTGCATGAGCAGGCGTCTGATTCGTGCTCGGGTGGGGTGGGTGTGGTTGGAGATGGGCAGCTGGAACCGCATGTCCCAGCATGCCATGGTGCCGCTGCTGGTGCCTGGACAGGGGAGGCGAGGGAAGGTGAAGGAGCTCGGCAGGACCACAGAGAGACGGGCGACTGCAGGGGGCAGCAGCGAGCCCCGCTAACAGGACAGAGCCAGCAGGCTCAGGGGGTCCCCCCGCTGGCCCACTGCTGCTACTGCGCCCTGGCTTGTCTGACACGTTGGCACTGCGCTTGAGTAGATTTTTTAGGCATCTCTGCTTCTCGTCAGCGTTTCTTTGTCTGCTACTATTGGTTCCCTACATTTGTATACAAATGTGTGTACTTTCTACTGCTTCCAGTGGAAAAACACGCGGGTCACTTTTGTGTTTAAACGTTTTTCAAAGATACAAACTGTGTATTATGCCTTT
>NW_027466137.1:327500-390000 GCF_046127955.1 Nelusetta ayraudi | reverse complement strand
CGACAGCAGCTTCTTCAGCAGCTGGGCGATGGCGGGGTCGTCGGGGGCGGGGCACTCCGGGATGGAGCCGGCGCGCTTCTTCTGCCGCAGCAGCAGGTGGCGGAAGAGGCTGGCGATGTCCTTGGAGCGCAGGGCGTAGTCGAAGATGGAGCGACTGACCGGCTCCTTCAGCACGCTGAGCAGCACCAGCTCCTTGTCTATCTGTTGGAGGAGGAGGAGGAAGAGGAGCCACGGTGAGGAGGAGGCGGAGGTGGGGGGAAGGTGGAGGTGGAGGTGGAGGAGGAGGAGGAGGAGGAGGGTGTGACCTGGATGATGGGCTGGCTGATGAAGGGGTGCAGGTGGGGCATGAGCTTGCAGTAGACGTCGGCCACGTTGAGGTGCTGGGCGATGACAGTGACGAAGCCCACAGCACCGTAACGGATCCACAGGTTGGGATGACACAGGAAGGGAGCTGGGGAGAGAGAGAGAGAGAGAGAGAGAGAGAGGGAGAGAGGGAGAGGGAGAGGGAGAGGGGGGAGAGAGAGAGGGAGGGAGAGGGAGAGGGAGAGAGAGAGAGAGAGAGAGAGAGAGAGGGCGAGGGAGAGGGAGAGAGAGAGAGAGAGAGGGGGAGAGAGAGAGAGAGAGAGAAAGAGAGAGAGAGAGAGAGAGAGGGCGAGGGAGAGAGAGAGAGAGAGAGGGGGAGAGAGAGAGAGAGAGAGAAAGAGAGAGAGAGAGAGAGAAAGAGAGAGAGAGAGTCAGTCTGCCTGCCTGTCTGGTGTCTCAACAGCAGTCCAGTAAATACTCAGTCTATTCAATTCTATTCTAGTCGAGTCGAGATTAGTCTGTTCTAGTCTGGTCTGGTCTGGTCTGGTCTGGTCTGGTCTGGTCTAGTCTAGTCCGGTGTGGTCTGTTCAAGTCTAGTCTGGTCCAGTCCAGTCTAGTCTGTCCAAGTCTAGTCTGGTCTGGTCTGGTCTGGTCTGGTCTGGTCTAGTCTGTTCTAGTCTGAGAGGGAGGTCACGGTCACACGCTGGCTCTGCCCAGTGGTGGGCGTGGCCCGTTGGAGGTGGTGGGCGGGGCCTCAGCCGTAGTTACCGATGTCGCTGACGAACTCGTAGATGTGCGGCTTCTGCAGCAGCCCCAGCTGGCACATGCAGGTGAGGGCGTTGAGAGCCTTGTAGATGACAAACTCCTCAGTGTCGCTCAGACCCTGCTGGAGCAGCGGCTTCAGGATGCAAGAGCTCTGCCAGCCCACGTAGGCCGCCACGCCTGCCCCGGCCACCAGGAGGAGGAGGAGGGGGAGGCGGAGGTGCAGGAGGAGGAGGAGGAGACACAGCAGTTAAAAAAACAACAGTAGCAGCAAGATTCAGCTTCTCAGTTGGTCCCAGAGTGACCCAGTCCCACTGAGAGAGGAAGGCACCCAGGTCTTCATACTGGGTATGGACTGGACTAAACAACAAACTAGAACAGAACAAGACTAGACTAGAAGTAGACTAGACTAGGCTAAACCAGAACAGAATAAAATAGAATAGAACAGACTAGAACTAGACTAGGCCTAGAGTCAAATGACAATAGACTAGGCTAGACTAGAATAGACCATAACAGAACAGACTAGACCCAGCTACAAGTAGAATAGACTAAACCAGAACAGAATAGAATAGAATAATGTAGACTAGGCTAGATTAGAATAGAATAATAGAGCAGAATAGACTAGAAGAAACCAGACTAGACTAAACTACACTAGACTAGAGTGGAATAGAATAGACTCAGAGTATTTACTGAGGTTCTGCTGATACACCTGACAGACAAACGCTCTCTCCTCCCTCCCCCTTCCTCTCTCACCCACGATGCTGTCGAAGAACGCCCCCCGGAGGTGCCAGTCGTTCTTGTCGTTGAGGAAGGTGATCATGTGGGACAGCAGCACGTCATTGGCCTTCTGCCGGCCGAAGAAGACGCAGAGCCGCGTGATGCCGTTCTCCATCAGAGACTGCTTCACAATGTTCTCCGAGTCGCTGAGCAGAGTCACCACCTTCTGCTGCACCATTTCATGCAGCGCCTGCAGCTCTACACACACACACAGACACAAACACATCGATCATGCACACACACTACCACCAGCAGCAGCAGCAGCAGCAGCAGCAGCAGCAGCAGCAGCAGGTCCTACCAGAGTCGTAGTTGTCACTGGGGTGCAGCAGCAGCGTCTCCTCGGCCTCCTCTCCGCTCACCTCCTGCTCCGTGTTGACGTGGTTCTCCTGCACCAGCTCCAGAAAGCGGAGCGCGCTCTCCGCCAGGTGAGCAATGTTCTCTGTGGGGCGTTTTCACCAACGAAGGTGCATTAGGCAGTTGTATTGTGATTGGCCCTTGTCGGCCACCGTACTCTGGCCTGTCTGACACTCTGGATACTTCTTCTTCTACTTCTCACAGTGGCTGTGTCTCAACCCAGGCTCTGCATCCTTGGAAGGAAGCGTCCTCCGTCTGAAGGAAGCGTCCTCCCAAGGACCCGGCCCAGAAGGACCGACCCAAAACCCACCTCCCCGGTAGCCACACGGGACGGTCTAGCCTTGGACGTATGTCCTGGTTGCGTCACCGCCGTTCCCTCCTGCTGGCCAACCCAGGAAGTGACGTTTTCATAGCATCAAGCTAACCGTTGGTTCACCATCTAACGATGGCGCTGGATGTTCAAATCAGTAAAAACCCTGCGTTAAAAACTGAATATTTGATGTGAAATTTCAATACTTCAATTTATACGTGGTGTCTTTGCCAGTAGATGGCGCTAATTTCAGCCGACTTCCCAGGATGCTTTGCAGCAGCAGGCAAAGCATCCTGGGATTCAGAAGGAGGTGAAGTAGGACGCATTCCAAGCACGCATTCGCAGCGTCCTTCTGACTTTTGGGAAGTGGGAGGAGCCTTCACGCAGTGCGATGACGCAACTTCCTTTCAAATGCAGCCTTGGAAGGATGCAGGGCCTGGACTGAGACACAGCCACTCACTCACTCACTCACTCACTCACTCTCTACATTTGTTCTATTTCCTTTCCCCCTGCTGCTCTGGAGGATCACTTGGTTTCCTCTGATTGTATAAAGTGGCTTTGAGACGCCTCCGGTTGTAATTTAGCACCGTGCAAAAAAAAGAAAAGAAAATCCCACGTTGTACAACTGTATTCTGTTTCCATGCTATTATTTGCCTGCTTATCATAAACACACACTGTCCACCGAATCACTTTTTGTATTTAGAATCGAGCTCCACCCACCTGCGTACGCCAGCCGTACGACGGTGGCGTCGTCCTGGGCCAGGTGTGCGATGCCCGGCAGGATGTACTCTGGGTAGATGTTGACGTCGTTCCGGGGAACCTCCTTGACCAGCGCCAGCACCCGGGCCAGCGTGCGCACCGCCTGGGCGCGCACCCGCGGCGCCGGGTCGCTGCAGAAGTGCAGCAGGTAGGGGGCGATGCGGTCCAGCAGCACGTCCACGCTCAGCCGCGGCGCCAGGTGCAGCACCAGCTCCAGCGCCGCCAGCTTGGAGTCGCACGAGCGCAGCGTCTGCAGGCAGGACGCGATGACGGACACTAGGACCATGAGGCCCTGCTCCTCCCGGGAGCTCTGCGCGTCACCCCTTCCTCCTCCTCTTCCTTCTTCTTCTCCTCCTCCTCCTCCTCCTCCTCCTCCGCCTGCTCCTCCTCCGCCTCCTCGCAGGTTGTGCAGAATGTTGTCCAGGTCCTTATGGATGACCAGCACGCGCTCGTCGGCCGACTGGAAGGTCTCCTTGGCGAACTGGGCCATGTAGGGCTGCAGGAAGGTGTAGAAGATGTCGGGGAAGGCTCGGCCACGCTGCTGCTTCAGGTACTCCTCAGCCGACAGCCGCTTCTCCGGCTCCCGCTGGATCATCTGAGCCACCTGAGGGGGAGGAGCCAACGCTCACCGTTAGCGCAGGCTAAGGCTAACGCCAAGGAGGTGTCATGTCCACAACTGGCCGGGCTTGCCCTCCTTTTGGATGCCCCTCCCCCTTTTGTGTTTCCCTCTTTTTCTCCAGGGGCGGGTCTCAGAGGCAGGCAGCTGCAGGGCGTCACGCAGCTGATGCCATTCACCCTCATCAACCCACTGTCTTAAAAGCCCGGATCGCCAGCCACTCCCTGCCAGGTCGTTGCAGTGGTAACAACAGTCAGGCTGTTCGTTTGTTTAGGCGTCCCACTTTGTCTCTGACAAACTCCCCCCTTTTTTTTTGACCTCAGCAACTAACTGTTGTTCTTTTTATGCCAGAGAATCACACTGCTAAGGCTGAAGGATAAATGGCATTTGTGATGTCTTTGCGGCAAGAAAATCTTGTTTCGTCCTATCGCAATAGGACGAAACAAGATTTTCTCGCCGCAAAGACTGCAATTTGATTGACACGAGTTCCGGTCACGTGACTTTGCGAGCGGCGCGAAGCAAAGCAGGAAGTGAGAGGAGCGACGCGCAGGGAAAAGAAGCTCTTCCTGGTTGCCACCAACTGGTGGCCGTAGTTTAGCAAGACAGCGCTGGCAGTGAACCGCTGCCTCGTGCATTCGCACCTTACAGCGATTTTAACGCTGCTAGCGTGTTAGCATCGGTTGAATGAAGCCGTCGCTGCGTTGTGCTTTGTGTGGACAAAATCATTCCAAGCCCGATTAAAATGTCTTGCAAAAAACAAAACAAAAACACTGGTAGATAAATTAAGGCTCTTTCATATTAATTCATGTTTTTATCTTATCATTAGCTTAAAAAGAACAATTTGTGTATAATAAATCTGATATGCTTATTATAATACATATCATTTTTTTGTTTGTTTGTGGAAAAATACACGAGAGAAAGATAAAAAACATAATAATCGCAAATTAAATCGCAATATTGAGGGAAAAGAAATCGCAATTCGATTATTTTCCATAATCGTTCAGCCCTAGCAAACGTGTGTGATGGGAGAGGGAACGGAGTGGTTACTGCTTTTGGTGTGAAGTGTGGGTGAGTGAAGTGGGGATTACCAGCTCCCGGATGCTGAGGTCCTCGATCTTCTGCAGCACCTGCTCCGTCTGGAAGTTCCCCCGGCGGTAGGCCAGCAGCTGGGACAGGTCGAAGAGCGGGACGCCCTCGGTGAAGAGCTCAGCGATCACACAGCCTGGAGACACAGCCAGCGAGAGGTCAGGAGGTCACTACGAGTCAACAGTTTGGACTCGGCACAAAGAATTGAATGTTTTTCTTCCATTTTCATGACTATTGACGTTGCAGTTTCTCACTGAAGGCATCAAAACTACGCATGAACACACGTGGAATTATGGAGGAAACAGTAAAAGTGTCAAATAACTCAAACATGTTTTATATTTAAATTCTTCAAAATAGTCACCTTTCATAAAAAGCATACTGAGTTACTGTACGTGTTTTTCTTTGCTGCATAATGGCATATATCTATTTGATGTATATTTGATGCCTTCAGCATCTATCTGCAGTGCAGAAAGTTGTAAAGATAAAAAATAAATTGCATGAGCGGTGGAGCCTCCATCACCTGCGGAGAAGATGTCCATGGCCTGCCGCAGCTCCCCGCGGCTCCTCTGGTTGCTGCTGGCCAGGTCCACCAGCGGCGTGTGCTGGTCGCTCTCGCCGGCGAACATGCTGCCGTCCACGAAGCGCTCGGGCGCGATGTAGCAGGTGCGCCGCCGTGACGTGTCGAAGAAGTAGTTGAAGTCGGCCGGGTTGTCCTCGGGCAGGTGGGTGGGCTTGAAGCTGGCAAAGTCGGTGAGCAGCACCCAGTTCCAGCTGGTCACCATCACGTTCTCCGTCTTGATGTCGCCGTGGCGCACGCCGGCGCGGTGTGCCTGATCCACGGCGCCCAGGATCTGGAAGGCCAGCCAGCGCTTCTCCATGTTGTTGAGGAAGGGCCGCGTGCTGATGCGGTCGTACAGGTTGTCGCGCACGTACTGCCGGAAGAGGATGGCCGCCTTCTCCGTCAGCGAGGTCTTCTGGAAGGGCAGGCAGTTGTGGCAGGAGTGCAGACGGATCTTGAGCTCCTCCAGCTCCTGCCGGTAGCTGGTGAGCGGCAGCGACGGGTCCTGGATGGCGAACACCTTGACCACCACCAGGCCCTCGCGGTGCTTGGCCCGCGCCACCTTGAAGAAGCGCGTGCTGCCCAGACTCTTGTCGTACTCGTGGTCGTGGATGTCGGAGAAGTAGCTGTCCACCGACAGGATCTGCGAGGGGGCGATGCCGGCCAGCTGGTTGCCCATGGCGCCTGGTGCACACACACACACACACACACACACACACACACACACACACACACACACACACACACACACACACACACACACACACACAGAGAGCCATCGCCACGGCAACAACCACTGTTACAACATCATCATCGCAACTCAAACTACCGCAGAGCAGCTGAGAGCAGCTGGACTGATCCAGTCCAAAATAGTCTAAAAATAAAAATAAAAATCACATATAACAAAGTGATGCATTAGATATTAATATGATTTATCATTATTATTATTATTATTATTATTATTATTATTATTATTATTATTATTATTATTATTATTGTGCTTAGTTGAGTACATGCTAGAAGGTTGCGCAGGCAAAGCATCAGATACGGGAAGACAGTAGCGGGATGTTTTGCAGACGTCTAGAGACGCCGATGCCCTTGTGACCCTCGGACGAGTGCGCCATCAGGCGTTAGTTGTTTAGAAACTGAATATCAATTTGCAAGGCAAAAAAACCAAGGCTAGCAGCTGATGGGCAAACTCACCAACACCTGAAAAACACTCAAGTCACATGACCTCTGTTTACTTAGCATGCTAACTAGCCTGCAGCAGGGCTATCTACTGATTGTGTTGTTTTGTTTGCCATCACGGCTGACTGGGTGAATCGGACTGATGCACGTCACAAAACCCGATTGTTGTGTTTACTTACCAGATACTGATGCTGCCGCTGCAGCCTCTGATGTCGAAGCCCCTTTAGCTCTTAGCGCTAGCTTTAGCTGAGGAGCCGACGGGCTACCACGTCCCTTCCGTTCCGGGAAAGCCGCTGAGTAATTCTACCCAGATACGGACTCCTCACATCGTCTCGTCCGTGTCCGAGCCCCAACAGCGTCTCGGCCGTCACACCGCCGCAAGCAGACACGCGCCGTGAACGGGACAAACAGGCAGGTAAGTCAGCAGGATGCTAACTAGCGAGAACTCGTTAGCCGTTTCCAGCTGGTGTTATGTTTCCGGGTCACAAAGGAAACCAGGAAGTGAATCTAGTGCCCCCCACTGCCCGATTGTGTGTTGTGAAAGAGAGACGACCACTGTGGCCAAAAACTGTGATGACTGGCCGGAGATAAAATGACAAACTACCGCGGGATGTGAATAGTTAGTGGTGTGTAGCAGGTGTACGAGGTATTCAAGTGAAAGAGAACGGGATTTAGCGGAAAGTTTTAATCGAGAAACTGATCACGACGAGGTATAGGTGTTTGGGGACTCAGTTTAGCAGCTGGGCAGCACATGTCACCGAAAGAAAGAAAATAATACAAAAAATAATACAATACAAACATCTGCAGGGAGAGTTATTGTTGTTGAAGTTGTGGGTGGAAAGAGAGTAAACTTTTCAGAGTCATGGGTGACGTCATCTGTCTACATGACACGATCTTTGACTGGCAGTCAGCGGACCCCTGATACCGCAAGTGGGAAGATTATGTGCAGGAATTAAAAGTAGAGAGACTCGCCCTGAAGAACATGTAATATATTTTTATTATGATCAAACAAATGACAACTCAAACTTTATTTTTTTTTTCTACGTAGAATTACACTCGCATTGTCACGTAAAGATGGTATAAATTAAATACAGGAGTGGGTGAAGCGTTTAAGTACATTTCCGGTTCATCCCGATATGTTTACTTTGAAAGACGACCCGGAAGTGCTCGGCAGAGCGTCCTCTCAGTGAGTTTGACGTGCTGGACTGTGCTCTGCCGGAGAGGAGCTCGACTCGGCTCGGCTCGGCGTTCAGGTCCACGGAAGATGCTGAAGAATCGGGAGCTGCTGGTAAGTTTGATCCTTTCTGACTTTCCCCCTGGCAACGGCGACTTGTTGTCTTACTTATCCGACCTGCTCTTAGAGCAAATCAGCTACTTTTGAAAAGCAAAAGTGAGGGGAAACGTAGCATCCCACCGCGGTTTGTCAGTTCTCCTCCCGGAGCGCCGTGTCCCGCTAGCCTGTCGCTGCTGTCACCGAAGGACGCAGCGTTAGCCGCCGTCGCCGCCGGGGGAGGGATTCACGGTCCCGCTACACGGCAGTCGACGGGTCCCCGGTTGGCTACCAGGCACTGCAACAGCGTGGTGTGTGGACCCTGACTCGAGCCCGTGGTGGAGTGGTGTCGGGATCTGAAAGAAGCCGGCGGCGGGGTAAGCTAGCCGGGGCTAGCAGGCTAACTAGCCGGGGCTAGCAGACTAACTGGGAAGCTAAGCTGGTGTGAGCCGGTGAAGTGTTGTGGTGCTTGTGGGAACAGGCGTGTTTCCGATGCACTCACACCGGCAATTATTGTCTTACTGACAACACACAGTCAGTCAAGAACAGTAAACGATGAACTCGGGTCGTTCAGACAAATTGTACTTTAGCATAATATTATGGCCATAATAAACCGAGCTGGCTGGTTAAATTAATTAGCTTGATGTTAGCCTGCAGGCGAACAGCAGCAGCAGCCTCTTCGCTCCAACTGCTAGTGTGAACAAAAAGATTTAAGGTATTTTGTGTGTGTTTGTGTGTGAGTGACGATATAACAGGAAGGGAGAAGACCTGTTGGGCTGGCAAGACGCCCTACATTCCTCAACACACACACACACACACACACACCCGCCACTAAAATAGGCACTAAGGTCACCAATGAATGTACACACCGCGGGACAAACTGTGATACTACTCAATGGCAAATGTGACATTGCAGATATGATTATCTCAAGAGTTGGAGCAGTCAGTAGTTAGAGCAGAGCACAAGAGGACAAACATGGCTGATCAAACAGCCTGGCTGGTTGGTTGGTTGGTTCTGAAGAGTCTCGGCAGCTCTGCATCATCTCACCGCAATGTAGCTTAGACAAATAAGGTGTGTGTGTGTGTGTGTGTGGCTGCACCTCCAGCAGGTGTGCAGCATTAAGCTGATTATCCTGAGCTGAGTGACTAGGTTGAGTCATGTGACCCTTGTGCCCAATAAGAGTGTGTGTGTGTGTGTGTGTGTGTGTGTGTGTGTGTGTGTGTGTGTGTGTGTGCGCGCGCGCGCGCGCGGCCCTCCACTGGGGGGCGGCACTTGAGTAGCCTCTTCCTCCACACATCACCATTTCAAAGCTGCTAGGTTTTTTTTTGGGAGGGGGGGCGGCGGCAGGGACTTCCTGTTTGCTGCTGTTGTCTCTGGAGGTCAAAGGTCGCCGATGTCAGCTGGGTGCAGCGCTGCCGAGTTGTGCGTCTGTCGTAGGCTTCGGGTGCGCAGTTTGTGTTTGTTCTCCCGACGACGGTTTGGCCGCAGCAGGCCGGGGCCTCCTGCCAGACCAGGAAGTCAACTGTGTGTGTGTACGCGACCTGTGTGTGTGTGGTTGGAGCGGCAGCAACATCCTCCTGAGGCAGTGATCTGGTCTGTTTGCCCTTCTGCTGCTGAGCAACCTGCAGCTCCTCACTGGCTGAGCCTCCCTCCAGGCTGTCACTCAAACATCCACTGGGCTTGCACTTAAAAACAGCCGTCAGTCAGTCAGTCAGTCAGGCAGGCAGGGAGCAGCCGGCCGAGAGTCCCAACTCTTCCTCTTTTCTCTTTTCTTTCCCTTTAATTCCTTCTGCCGCGATGAAACCAGTGGAGCGAGCAGTTGGAGGCTGGAGTGAAGGCTTGCCGGGAGGTGTGGAGCCGGGCTCGGAGGTAGGGCTGGATTTAGAATCAGGACTCGGGGTTGAGATGTCGACCCTCTCACAGTCTTCTTCTTTGATTGTTTTTCAAAGGTTTTATTTAGCTTCCCCTGCAGAAGGTAAAACGGGACCGCGATGAACGCTACGGCGCAACTTGCAGCAGGTGTTGGTGTTTTCTCTGCGGGAGAGACGACGAGATGTCGGAAAGCTTCTTGAAAGTTTAAATCCAGCGGTGCCGACGAAGCGCCGCGTTTGACTGGACGGCGCGATTGTGGAGCGTCGCACGACGAGACCCCCGCAGCCGTTGTTGTGTTGCGCTTTATGGCGGCGGGTGACGCGTGAAGGCGCAGTAGGGTTGCTGCCTTGTTTACTTTTGGTTTCTTTGCTGTGATGAGCCGGATGTTTCAGCAGAGTCAAAGTCAAACACTCGGTGGGGTCAAACTGGGACAAAGTCTCGCTTAGGGCTGAACAATTATGGAAAATAATGTAATTGCGATTAATTTTTTTTTTAGCTTTCTCTCATGTATTTTTCCACAAACAAACAAAAAATGATATGTATTATAATAAACAGCACCAACACCAATCGCAGCGGAGTGGGCCGGGCGGGGGCGTACACCGGCAAGGCTGGGGGTGGAGTGAAGTGAAACGGAGCATTTTCGCAGGATGCAGTAAATACGAGGAAACGAGCCGCGAGATACGCAAATCTAACAAGCTTTCAGCGCGGAAAATCGTGCATGGCTGCTCTGGAGGGGCCTGATATCAAATACAAAAGCCCCAAAATTAGTATAATAGCTGGTGACCTTTAAGATAAAAGTCAATCAAATCGCAGTCTTTGCGGTGAGAAAATCTTGTTTTGTCCTATGGCGATTGCGGTTTATCGTTCAGCCCTCGCCTCGCTCCAACGTTGATATTTATTGGAGGAAAAAAACAACCTTCCTCCAGGTGGAACAGTGAACCTTTTTGTATGTGGAGCCAAACAGGCTGAACATGGAGCAACGCAAAGCTTCATACTGGACAAGAGACTTTTCTTATTTGCAGCCTTCTGATTTAAATGTCAACAGTAACCCTTTTTCCACGGGCTGATAGTGAATTTCAAAATAAAATAACAAACCAAACCAATTAATTCAAAATGATAATATACTTCAAGGTGCAACCATTTAAGCCCCGGGGGAGCAAGAAAAAGTGCATAAAGAAAACGTTACTTACAGTCTGTTAAAGTCAAGAGTCTGCCAGAATACCAGCAGAGCATTCTGGGATTTGTGGTACTAGTGCTACACGTGCTGTATAATACCTGGCAGGCCAGCAGCGCTACTGGCGATTGTATATTGGCCTCGTGGGCCAAATATAATGACATGGCGGGCCATGTTTGGCCTGCGGGCCAGAGTTTGACACCCATGCTCTAGCTTGTACATACAAACCTCCTCTAGATACATTTTCTTTGTTGAATTAATTTCTTTGTTTGATTTGATTAACCTCCCCCTGAAGCTGGGGTTTTTTTTTCCCTTCCTGCCGGCTGTTGGCGTTCTGCATCACATGGTTCATCGCTGTGTTGTCATTGGAAGGTGGCGGGAGAGAGAGAGAGCGGGAGGGAGCGCTTGTTTTCATGCAGCCGCCGTCCCCAGTGAAACTGCGTCACAGTCGCTTTCATGCTAGAAATCAGATCCCAGTACGAGTGTGAATCCGGATCGAGATTTATTTTCAGATCCGACCCCCCCCCCCCGTGGTCGGACCAGACCGGCCCGTGTTGTAATTCCTCACATTAAACACTGGGAGACAACAGCACTCTGGTGTGAGGCTAACGGCTCCCCCTGCTGGTGGTGTTGGTCGAAGACGTTGGAGAGACGGCCACCAGGTGAACTTAGTCAACAGTTGAGGAACAGAAGTTGAGCTGAAGGAAACAAAACTCCTGCTCCTGCTCCTCCTGCTCCTCCTCCTCCTCCTCCTCCTTCTCCACCTCCTCCCTCTGCTTCACAGTGGAACACTGCAGCTTGTTCAGAGGTGTTGCAGGACCTTTTGGCTGACTCAACCACAGAAGCTGTTTTGGAAACTCGATCATGTGACTCCTCTGAAACCAGCCATCCCTGTGGTGTCCCCTCCGTCTGCAGCTACCCCTGAGACAGCCTACCAGTGAAGATGAGACCATGGTCCCAGTACTGACCTCCAGAAGAGCCAGTGAACTCCCCATCAGTGAAGCCGCCTGTCTGCTGCAGGTAAGAACCAGTGAGCCGTCCAGTCGTCTCCGAGCTCCTCAGCACGACACCTCTCCTCCTCGCACAGTCCAGTGGAGGAGCTAACGGCTGTGGCGCTAACGTCTCCGGTGCTAGCAGGTGACGACAGCACTGTGGCTGTCGAGTCCCTGTGACCTCACTGTGACCTCACTGTGACCTCACTGCAACCGCAGGAAGTGGCTGCAAGGCCGCTTCCCAGGCTGTGCTAGGCTCGTCTGGCACTGCTTGGCGGCTCCCCCTGCTGGAGACCCTTAGACTCAGTGTGTGTGTGTGTGTGTGTGTGTGTGTGTGTGTGTGTGTGTGTGTGTGTGTGTGTGTGTGTGTGTGTGTGTGTGTGTGTGTGTGTGTGTGTGTGTGTGTGTGTGTGTGTGTGTGCAGGCCGACCTGCAGTTTGGACTGAGCCAGCCGGAGGTCAGGAGGAGGAGAGCCTACCACGGCTGGAACGAGTTTGACATCAGCGAGGAGGAGCCGCTATGGAGGAAGTACATCTCCCAGGTAACCTGCTGCTGCTCAGTCACATGACCTGGTCTCTCACACACACACACACGCACGCACAGGGTTTTCTCAGCCAACCAGAGCCTATCGTGTGTGTGTGCGCAGTTCAAGGACCCTCTGATCCTGCTGCTGCTGGCCTCCGCCGTCATCAGCGTCCTCATGCACCAGTTCGACGACGCCATCAGCATCACCGTGGTACGGCGCCCTGCTGCCCCCTGCTGGTGGAGCCGGGGGATCAGACGCCACAATACCTCAGTCATACAGTCAGCCTATCAGAGAGAGAATTGAATGGTTTCTGTTGAATTTTATCTGATTAATGGATGAATGGTGGATATTTTGTTATTATGGTCACAGTTAATAATTGATTATAATAGTAACACAGTTATTGTAGTCATAGTGTTATAGTGTGATAGTTGGTTCTAGTTATTGTGTGTGACTGTGATACGACTCTGATGAAGAAACTGTCTCTGTTCCAGGCCATCATCATCGTAGTGACTGTTGCCTTTGTCCAGGTCAGTCTCTCTCTCTCTCTCTCTCTCTCTCTCTCTCTCTCTCTCTCTGTCTTTGTCTCCCTCTCTCTCTCCCTGTCTCCCTCCCTCTCTCTCTCTCCCTCTCTCTCTCTGTCTCTCTCTCTTCCTCTCGCTCTCTGTGTCTCGCTGTCTCTCTCTCTCTCTCTCTCTCCCTCTCTCTAACTGTCTGTCTCGCTCGTCGCCCCACTCCCCTCTCTCTCTCTCTCTCTCTCTCTCTCTCTCTCTCTCTCTCTCTCTCTCTCTCTCTCTCTCTCTCTCTGACGGCTGCTGCTCTCTCGCCCTGCAGGAGTACCGCTCTGAAAAGTCTCTGGAGGAACTGGGCAAACTGGTGCCTCCAGAATGTCACTGGTGAGACAGGATGCCTCCTCAGGCGCACGCGACATAACGCAACACAACACACACGTGGCCTTGTTGCTCAGGAAGTATCCAGAAGTCTACCAGGAAGCGAAATCTTTGTGGAATGTCATTCAATGAAAGCTGTAAAGTGGTATCCGTGTATTGCATTGTTACGTGTTGTACAATAGAGCCATAATGTTACTGTGTTTGTGGGTGTCGAGCTGATAAATAATAACAATCATCAACTCCAGTGTGTTCTGCTTTCATGTGTTGTACACGTCTGCAAATCCACCTTCTCGCTAACTTGAGTGAGGAATCATGAAATCCAGAGTATGACAGCCTGGTCATGTGACCTGTCTGACCCCGGTGACCCCTGTGCCTGCAGTGTGAGGGAGGGGAACCTGGAGCACCTGCTGGCCAGGGAGCTGGTTCCTGGAGACACCGTGTGTCTGTCGGTGGGCGAGAGAGTCCCCGCTGACCTCCGGCTCTTTGAGGTGGGGAGACCAACACACACACACACACACACACACACACACACACACACACACACACACACCTCCCTAGCTGAGGCCTGAGTGTGAGGCGTGACCTTTGCCCCCCCAGTCGACTGACCTGTCGGTGGATGAGTCCAGCCTGACGGGGGAGACCACGCCCTGCGCCAAAGACACCCACCCCCAGCCCGCCGGGGCCAACGGCCACATGGCCTCCCGCAGCAACATCGCCTTCATGGGGACCCTGGTGCGCTGTGGGAAAGCCAAGGTACAGCTGCTCTGTGTGTGTGTGTGTGTGTGTGTGTGTGTGTGTGTGTGTGTGTGTGTGTGTGTGTGTGTGTGTGTGTGTGTGTGTGTGTGTGTGTGTGTGTGTGTGTGTTCAACCTGACCTGTGTGTGTGTGTGTTCAACCTGACCTGTGTGTGTGTGTGTGTGTTCAACCTGACCTGTGTGTGTGTTCCTCAGGGCATTGTCATCGGCACCGGGGAGAACTCAGAGTTTGGCGAGGTCTTCAAGATGATGCAGGCTGAGGAGGTAGGTCACCTCAAGGTTGTAGGTCAGACAGGGAGTGACTTCACATTGTTTCTTGTTGATTTGAAAATATCTCATTATTTTTTATTTATTTTATTTTATACTTTAAAAGATTTTGGTCCGCAGCTCATGATTCAGGTTTAGCTCCGCCCCTTATTTGTTTTATTTTTTTTGCCACAAAGCCGGAGAGGGTAGTGCAGGCGTGGGCAAACTATGGCCCGGGGACCATATGCAGGCCCTTAAGTTTTTTTAATCCGGCCCTTAAGCCGTCTGCTGCTGCTGTTCCAGCCCAACTGTCACAGTTTAGAACCCACTGTGGCCCACCAGTCATAAAGTCCAGCCAGCCCTGAGGTGGTGCCAACAGAGGAACCTGGTGACGCTCCCTCTGCTGGCTGCTGCTGGTCACTGCAGTCCCAACCCCCCCCCCCCACTGATGTTTCCTGTTTTCTGCAGACGCCCAAGACACCGCTGCAGAAGAGCATGGACCTGCTGGGGAAGCAGCTCTCCCTCTACTCCTTCGGCATCATCGGTTCGTACACCTCCCTCGCGGAAGGAGGGTGGGGCTAGTGAGGGAGGGGCGTGGCCTATCTCAGCCCTGCTGCTTCCTGTGTTTCAGGCGTCATCATGCTGGTGGGCTGGCTGCAGGGGAAGAGGATCATGGACATGTTCACTATTGGAGTCAGGTACCTCCCAGACGCCGGCTCAGCTGGTCCAAGTCCGAGGCTGGTCAGCTGGTCTAACCCCCCACCCCCCCACCCCCTGTCTCCTCCAGCCTGGCGGTGGCTGCCATTCCAGAGGGGCTTCCCATTGTGGTGACGGTGACGCTGGCGCTGGGCGTGATGAGGATGGTGCAGAAGAGGGCCATTGTGAAGAGGCTGCCCATCGTGGAGACGCTGGGTGAGACCGCGGCACCGCCCGCTGCTCCGCCGGTCACGTGACCCGGTGGCCCGCACTGATCGGAGGTCACCCCGTTTCCCTCCTCAGGCTGCTGCAACGTCATCTGCTCCGACAAGACGGGAACTCTGACCAAGAACGAGATGACCGTGACCCAGCTCTTCACCTCAGACGGCCTCCACGCTGAGGTCCCCACCAACCAGCGGCGGTGGCCAAGGTCACATGACCCTCTGACGGAGTTGCACTGAGGCCGAACCAGGAGGAGCTGTTAGCCTGCTGAGTTAGCCTCCTGTGTTAGCTGGATGGGCTAGTCTGCTGAGTTGGCTGGTTGTGGTAGCCACGCAGGTGGCAGTGCAGCATCGTGCAGGCAGGTGGCGCCACGCTCTTCATCAGAGAAGCGGCCCGCTGCACTCGAGGGGTCATGTGACCGAGGAGCCGCTGAACGCGCCACTCAGTTTCTCCGTGTTGACGAGGCTGTGAAGTGACCCAGTGTCGCCGCCCTGCAGGTGACTGGTGTGGGCTACAACGGGGCCGGGGAGGTGCTGCTGGACGGCGAGGTGGTCCACGGCTTCTGCTGCCCCTCAGTCAGCAAGATCGTGGAGGTACCCGGAGCCGCCAGTCTTCTTCTGTGGTATCCACGCTGGTTGGCAGCTGCACGTGTGTGTGTGTGTGTGTGTGTCATTTTGTGTGTGTTTGTTTAGGCCGGCTGCGTGTGCAACGACTCGGTCATCAGAAATCGCACTCTGCTGGGACGACCAACAGAGGGCGCCCTCATCGCCCTCGCCATGAAGGTGGGACCAGCTTAGTGGCGCTGCAGGACCTTGTCCTTGGTCCTGCAGGGTCTGACGGCCGCGCTAAAGGCTAAGCTACTCAGTCAAACGGAGTTCCTCTGTGTGTCCTGCAGATGGGGCTGGAGAGCCTGCAGCAGGAGTACGTCCGTGTGGAGGAGCATCCCTTCAGCTCAGACACAAAGTGGATGGCGGTCCGCTGCCGTCACCGCACGCTGCAGGTCAGCTGACACTTGATGTCTAGATGGATGGATGATGGATGGATGGATGGATGGATGGATGTATGATAGGTGGATGGATGATGGATGGATGGATGGATGATGGATGATAGATAAATGGATGGATGATAGATAAATGGATGGATGGATGATAGATGATGGATGATGGATGATGGATGATGGATGTATGATAGGTGGATGGATGATAGATGGATGGATGATAGATGGATGATGGTTACTTTCTTGATCTCTAGGAGATATTTGCGTTCACAGCTTGGAAAGGCAGCTTGTGTAATAAAAGGCATGAAATAAACTAAACTATCGTTGGAAGAGAGCTGAAACCCCCACTGAGTTTTTCGAGTTTGACACCGGTGTTATGACACCTCCATGTCCAGGACCAACCAGGGACCTACTTCCTGAAGGGGGCGTACGAGCAGGTGATCCGCCTGTGCTCCTCCTACAACAGCCGGGGCAGCGCGCTGTCGCTCAATGGCCAGCAGAGGGAGCTCTACCAGCAGCAGCTCCAGTACATGGGCACAGCCGGCCTCAGAGGTGAGCCACGCCCACCTGGTGTGTGTGTGTGTCGGGGGGGGGTCCTCCAGGACCACTGACAACGTGTCCCTCCTCCTGTTCTTCCTCCTACTCCTTCTGCAGTCTTGGCCTTTGCGTCGGGTGCCGAGCTCGGTCAGCTGACCTTCCTGGGTCTGGTGGGCATCATCGACCCCCCGAGGTCAGGGGTCAAGGAGGCGGTGGCCACGCTGACCAGCTCTGGCGTGGCCATCAAGATGATCACGGGCGACTCCCAGGAGACGGCCATGTCCATCGGTGAGCAGCGCCCCGCCGTCACGTTCCTCCTCACGCCGGTCATGTGACCGCATAGCTGCTTTAAGCTCCGCCCCTCCCTCCCCCACCTGCAGCCAATCGGCTGGGCCTCTACGTCAAGGGCTCCCAGTGTCTGTCTGGAGACGAAGTGGATCGACTGGACCTGCTGCAGCTCTCCAACATTGTCTCCAGGGTGAGACACACACACACACACACACACACACACAGAGGCTCTGAACTCTGCCATCCAGCAATAATCCATAATAATAATCCATAATAATAATCCATAATAACTTCCACATGGATATTTTGTAAAAACTTCATATATAATTGCTATTTGCCACTTTTTAAATTCTCCTTTCTGTACACGTAACAGGACACGTGTCAAAAAAAAATAAATCTTTGAATCGTTGGTCACGTGACATCAATGTCACCCCCCCCCCCCCCCCCCCCCCGTGGTCATGTGACCTGTGCAGGTGTCAGTCTTCTACCGTGCCAGCCCGCGACACAAGCTGAAGATTGTCAAGGTGAGCAGCAGCAGCGTCACAGTGCAGCCCTCAGTCGGCCCCGGTGGCTGCTCACTAGCGCCCCCCCTGTCTCCCCTGCAGTCACTGCAGAGCCTGGGCGACGTGGTGGCCATGACCGGCGACGGCGTGAACGACGCGGTGGCGCTGAAGGCGGCCGACATCGGCGTGGCCATGGGCCAGACCGGCACCGACGTCTGCAAGGAGGCAGCCGACATGATCCTGGTGGACGACGACTTCCAGACCATCATGTGAGTGGAGCTCCGGCCCAGTAGAGCTGCAGGGCCCCTCTGGACCTGCAAGGCCCCTTCAGACCTGCAGGTGGCGCTGCAGGGCCCCTCTGGACCTGCAGGTGGCGCTGCAGGGACCCTCTAACCCTGCAGCTTTCTTTCTGCAGGTCGGCCATCGAGGAGGGAAAAGGAATCTACAACAACATCAAAAACTTTGTGCGCTTCCAGCTGAGCACGTGAGTGGACTGGTTACACACACACACACACACACACACACACCTACACACCCTAAGCCTGCCCCCTGCTGGTCTCCAGGAGCATCGCAGCCCTGACGCTGATCTCCGTGGCCACGCTGATGAACTTCCCCAACCCGCTCAACGCCATGCAGATCCTGTGGATCAACATCATCATGGACGGGCCTCCTGCCCAGAGGTACAGGGGCATCATGGGAGTCTTTGTGACGTCACCGCAAAGGAAGAACTTTTTCCCTTTCCGCTTTTGTCACCTCGCCAACGTAAAAAAAAAAAAAAAAAAAAAAGTTTCGTTTGAAGAGGTAGAAGGTTGCAAATGAAAAGACGTGGGTTAGCATGCTAGCAGCTAATGGGCGGAGCTTCCCGTTTGTCAGTCTGGGGGTGGAGCCCGTGGACCGCGATGTCATCACGAAGCCCCCCCGCAACGTCAAGGACAGCATCATCACCCGCAGCCTGCTGGTCAAGGTGCTGCTGTCGGCGTTCATCATCGTCTGCGGCACGCTCTTCGTCTTCTGGAGGGAGGTGAGTGAGGTCACTTCCTGTCTGCTGCCCACCTGTCTTCCTGTGTGTGTACAACCAGAGTGAGTGTGTGTGTGTGTGTGTGTTTAGCTGCAGGACAACGTGATCACTCCCCGGGACACCACCATGACCTTCACCTGCTTCGTCTTCTTCGACATGTTCAACGCTCTCAGCTCGCGCTCGCAGGTGAGCCCTGACCTCTGACCTCTGACCCGACCCCTACCTCCCCCCCACCTCCTCTCCTCCCATCCTGAGTGGTGCCTGGTGTTTCCCTCAGACCAGGATGGTCCATGAGATGGGGCTGTGCAGCAACAGGACCTTCTGCTACGCCGTGCTGGCCTCCATCATGGGCCAGCTGCTGGTCATCTACTTCCCGCCGCTGCAGAACGTCTTCCAGACGGAGAGCCTCAGTCTATTTGGTGAGTCCCGGTTGAGGGCTTTCGTTTTGAAAAGGCCGACTTCCTGTCAGTGGTGTCCGTTGCCCAGCCGCTGTTCCGACTTCAAGACTCAAAATTGAATACTGGCATTTCCATTTGAAATAGAATAGAACTTTACATAAATACAGCAGCAACAATATAGAGCAAGGGTGTAAAAAGAAAAGGGTTGGCAGCAGGTGGCCAATCATGTAAAGCCAGTATGGACGTGTTATGTTCGCCACTCATTGGTGTGTGAATGGGTGAACGAGAGGCCTTTGTAAAGCGCTTTGGGGCAGCGTGAAGGTGCTGGGAAAGCGCTGAATAAGCGCAGACCATTTAGCATTTCTGTTATCAACACTTGGACTCACAGCCGTCGACATACTGACATGCAAACAAGTCTTTATTTACCTTAAAGTCGTTAGGATGCATTTTACTGTATGCAGTTGTCCAGCCTGACCTGCAGGGGGCGCTCCTTCTTGCGCTGGGGCTGCAGCAGCCTGGAGCACACTCGGGACATCAAAACCCACTCAGAGTGTGAGTGTAACGACGGGAAATGTTCCAATGTGCAGACGGATCCCAGTCCCAGAGGCGATGGAGCGCGCTCAGTGCCTCACTTCCTGTTCAGTCCAGGAGTGGGGACGCTGATGCTCATGCTAATGCTCATGCTAATGCTAACGAGGCCTGTCCCCCACACCCTCCTATTTTTGATATTATTATTATTATGATTATTGTTATTATTATTGAGTTATTTAAGTGATCAGATCAGAACTCGTGAATATACTGCAACTCCTCCTCCACCCTCCCCTCCTCCTCCACCCTCCCTCTCCTCCTCCTCTCCTCCTCCTGCAGACCTGCTGTTCCTGGTGACCCTCACCTCCTCGGTGTGTGTGGTGTCTGAGGCCGTCAAGATGGTGGAGCGCTGGCGAGTGGTGGAGAAGTCTCCGCCCACTGACTTCTTCCACCAGGTATGACGGACACTCCTGCTGACTCCGCCCCCCATCCCCATCCCGGAGACGATGGCACTGACTGCAAAGACTTGTGGGATGTTTCCTTGGCCGTGGGTGGGGGGGGGGGACTCTGCTCTGGGATTGGACGAAGCAGAGGCAGCGACTGGACTGGGATTGGACTGCAGCTGCTGTGTGATTGGTCCAGGAACACCCCCCCCACCCCCACCCCCTGCTGTGACACTGTAGAGTCTCCTCTTGTGTTAGAAGGTGTTGACCACTCTCTCTCGCGCGAGGCCACGCCCACCTCGGTACTCTGGACCAACCGCTGGAGGTGGAGAAGTTCCAAAAGTGTTTTGTTATCTTTAATTTTCTTGGTTCAGCGAGATGTTTTATCACTTCAACGGTTGAGATTCCTTTAATTTATTCCGCCGCGGCACACAGGTCCTTCTTTACTGCTGTAGACCATAATATGAATAATTAGACACAGCTGCTTCTTCTTCTTTTGGTTCCTTTTAACGTTCCTGTGGAGTGTCGCTGCCGCCACCATTCAATCAATCAGAACATATATATATAAAAAAATATGATGTTTTTATTAACTCTCTGTTCAATGTTTTTTATGAATCCTTGTCTTATGATATAAAGTTTACGTTAATAATTCTGCTCTTCTTGGTTTCTTTTGCCAGCGGGACTTCTTCTTGGCCACTAGAGGGCGCCCTATACACATTTTTTGACATTTCAATCGATTGATAAAATTAAATCAATGCTGTAATTTGGGAGAAATCAAAGTGCATAAAAATATTGACTAACATTAACGGAACAGGTTGACTGTACATCCATCAGAAATGAGTTTATTGTGATATTTATCATGTATTGTGATCCTACGGAATCAGCCAGTGGGAATCTGAAAAGCATAGTACTACGACTACTACCACTACCAGTAAATAATATCTGTAACAGAAATAATCCACAACCAATCAGAGCCTCCCTGGGGGAAGATGCCTCTGTCAAGCCCCTCCCCCTCTGCAACCTAATCACACTAAAGGACAAACACACAGAAAATACAGATTATATTACATTACAAAAAGACCTTCAAATGTTTTTCTAGCGCAGACGCGTGACTGACAGGTAGGGTGGGTGGAGTCAACCCTGCGCTCTCTCTCCAGTCTCTGGGTCGACGTCATCATCCAGATCTGGAACAGAAAAACCCAGAGGTTTCAACCAGGACCCCCACACACTGCGACATGGAAGCCCACCCCCACCCATTCATTTCAATGTAGTCGCTCACCTCAGCCAATATGACAAAAAAATGTTTTTGACTTCCACACTAGAGGGCGCCATAAAGCATGTAGCACTTAGCACCAGGCCATGATATATCAGGATGCATCAGCCAATCAGATGGAGCCGAGAAGCAGCAGCAGCAGGGATTATAAAACTGTTTTCTGCTGATTTTCTCACCTTATATTATTTTTGAAAGCCTAAAAGACCACAACTGGAAAATCTGCAATAGAAAGATTTATACTGAACTGCGTTTGAGGCCAAAGGTCATCCTGTCAGCCGTTTTACAACTGTTCATTTTTGTATTGCAATCTATGTTGGGAAAATGCTTTTTGAGCCCAACTGGATTTTTTGCTACAGTACCTCGAGTGGCCACCGGTGGAATAAAACGGCACGTCAGTTCAGTTCCACCTGATGCACCACCAGGGGGAAATGTTTGAAAGTTGAATCTCGGGTTGTGTCTCAATCCAGGGTCTGCATCCTTGGAAGGAAGCGTCCTCCGTCTGAAGGAAGCGTCCTCCCAAGGACCGACCCAAACCCCGCCTCCCCGGTAACCACACGGGACGGTCTAGCCTTGGGCGTATTTCCTGGTTGCGTCACCGCCGTTCCCTCCTGCTGGCCAACCCCGGAAGTGACGTTTTCATAGCATCAAGCTAACCATTGGTTCGCCATCTAACGATGGCATTGGATGTTCAAATCAGTAAAAACCCTGCGTTAAAAACTGAATATTTGATGTGAAATTTCAATACTTGTACTTTATACGTGGTGTCTTTGCCAGTGGATGGCGCTAATTTCAGCTGACTTCCCAGGATGCTTTGCAGCAGCAGGCAAAGCATCCTGGGATACAGTGGGAGGTGAAGGATAGTAGCGGTGCAGCCTTGGAATGGGCTAACAGTAGGACGCATTCCCAGTACGCATTTGGAGCGTCCTCAGGACTTTTGGGAATTGGGAGGAGCCTTCACGCAGTGCTATGACGCAACTTCCTTTCAAATGCAGCCTTGGAAGGATGCAGAGCCTGGACTGAGACACAGCTACAGACACGGGACAGGGGCCGAGGAGGAACGTGTCAAAGGTAACATTCCCTGCCCAATCAGAGAGAATATCACAGCTTGATTGGAGGACTGGGAACAGCGCCACCTGCTGCCACTCACCCATACAGTCATCAGCTTTGGCCACAGCAGCTCCATGAACGTCTGCAAACAACACAAACACGTGACTTTGGTTCCGCAGAGCAGCAGCCACTGCTTTAACGTCGCTGCAGAGGATTGATTGGTGTTTGCACCACTTCTGACTTGCACTCGATTGCTGAAACTGTATTTGTTGTTGTTGTTTTGAAGTAGCTACAGCCACACCGATGTGTGGGTCAGGGGATCTGAGTATACCCACTGTAATGAACTAGACAGCAGCAACAGTAGTAGCAGCAGCAGCAGTAACTCACCTGCAGCTGCTGCCCCCCACTGACTTCGGGGTGGGGGGGGCTGGCAGTCAACACTGGGTTGTGTGGCGGTGGGCGGGGCTCTGCTGGACCACACGGAGCCTGGAGGAGGAGGAGCTGAGAAGGTCTCAGCCGACACGTCTGACGAGCAGGAGGAGAAGGTAACGTGTTGTTGACGTCATTTCCTGCTTTGGTAGTTTTCCAATGAAAACAATAACAACAAAACGGCTCACGTGGAAGTTGTTCTTCCAGGACTTTCAGTACACTTACAGCTAGCATGCTAGCAGCTAATCAGCGCTAATGGTGTTTGATTGACAGATATTTAGTGCTAGCCGGAGAGTGTTTGATAAACGGCAACCCAGCAGGGGGAGCTGTTGGTTTCTTGGCATACAGTGCAGATATTCGACACGATGGTAAGTCCGGGTCTGCCCCCTGGTGGCCAGTGGCATAACTGCGTGACTTCTTTCTTTGTCGAGAACTTCACACAATAATACAAGCACGCAAAATAAACAAACAGCCAGAGTATGAAACAGATGTTGTGAGCGTAAACAGTGACTAGAATATAACAATGTATGTGTAGTAGTTAGCTGGCTAGCTAGCTGGTTTATCTTTGCTCTTTGTACGCTAATTGCATCCCAACATGTATGTGTCGTACAACAGCGCCACCTTTCGGTTTAACGCTGCAACAACACACGATAGAACACAAGACACCTTCACTTCATTACTCTTATTTTATTCTAGTCCCCTTTGCTTTTCCACAAGCCAATCAATGATCTCTCTGTACGACTCGTGATTTACTCCGAGCCAATCGGGACTCAGAGATCGCCCTCCAAAACTTTTTCAGCGCGATTATGTGTTTTGGTTAATTGTTTTTTTTGGGGGGGAGGCTTTTTTGTCCTAAAGGCCCCGTTCGGATCCAGTTATCATTGACGTCATTTCCTGAGTCGACCTTGTGGCGTCATTATGTGTGAAAACGCCTCGAAACTGACCGTAGGTGTGTCTGCGTAGCTTCCGGAAGGGACAGTTTCCCCTAAGGCGCAGCAAGCAGTGTTTCCGGCGGACGGCCACAGACTCCATGAGGCACCGGAGCGACGGTCTGATCTGGAGCCGAACCGAACCGGTCCGGGACAGAGACTCAGTCAGTAAATCAGTGACGGTTCGAGCTACCGACCTGTCTTATCTGTCTGTCACCGACCGGGAGGACGGCAGTCTGCTGCTCTACCTGCACACACTCCTTCAAAATAAAAGCATGCAAATACCAAGTATTTCTTAAAAATAATAAACTCCTCTGACATTAGCCGTTTAACAGTTCATGATTGACAGTCACATCGGGGTTGAAACCAGTTGGGCTAATGTTGTCAACTTGACCTGTGCTCACTTTTCACAGTGGAAGCAGGATGTGTGTATCCATCAGGTCTGACACAGGAACGACTTTTCAGTGAGATCTTCACAAACTTCAACATCCACATTAAAACACTGGCACAATCTGCTCCCAACATTTTAAAATATTTAGTTAAATGCAGAATTAATTGTATTTTCCATTTATTCGGTCTTCTGGAAAATCACACATTGCTTAACTTTTAGACTGTAAAGAGTCTCCATGATTTTGTTTTGAAGCTCCAACTGGCTGACTTCTGGTGCGTAGGCCTGTGGCCTGGACCGCTGGTCTGACTGGTTTGGCTGAAACCAGTAACAGCAGATTAATGAACATTAATATGTAATATGACTGTTTTCACCACAGGGGGGACAGGGGTATCCACCGTTTTATTTTGAAAATATCCAGTATTCCAAAAAGATTTGTATACATTTTTGTACAGTGTAATATTTATATATATATTTATTTTTTGCTGGAGTGGAGTTCACTCTACGTAAACAGGAAGTAAAACGTTGACGTCTGACTGTTAAAAAAGGGTGGGGGAAATGACACACAAAAGACAAACTGACGAGACAAGCAGTGGGCTGGATTGGTAGTGGGAGGGGTTATATAATAACCATGTAAGGAATGTCTTTTTAGAAAAAAAAAATTGATTTTTTTTTTCATTCAAACTTTTCATTCAACATAAAAAATAGAAGTTAAAATTGCTGTTTTGACTTTGTTATTTCATCTTAATCAAAAAAAAAAAAAAAACTATTTCGATTTGTTGTTGTCGTCGTCGTTGTTGTTGACGACGACGACTGCCATCGGCTCTCATCATCATCTTCACCCCCAGAAACGCTGTTTCCCGGGGGGCGGGGCCGGCGGCTCGGCGCCGGGTGACTGGCTGAAGATGGACCCAGCCGCCTCCACCGTGAAGATGAAGTAGAAGTTGGCGACCATCATGACCACGCTGGGCAGGAAGGACAGGCCGAAGCCGAAGGCTCGCACGCTGCTGCCAAACGCTGCCGCCGCCCAGTAGATCAGCCTGCAGGGGTCACAGCACACAGGGGGACGCACGTTATGATTGGCCGCAGAGAGGCCTCGCCCACTAACCCCTCTCGCCCCCCGATAAGAGGGGTAAGATATATATATCGGCGCTGGTTCCCACGACCCTCAGTGAGCTCTGACCTGCCCAGGGCAAAGACGATGGTGAGCAGCGGGATGAGTTTGAGCTGCTCCTGGCTCAGGTACATGGCCATGACGGCCAGCTGCAGGAAGTAGAGCAGGAAGAGCGAGGCCGAGTCGGACACGTAGTGCCGGTGCACCGACACCGCCTGCTGGGCCTCCGCAGCCTTGCACGGCTCCTCCAGCAGGGGGCGCACCGCTCCGTAGCGCAGCCGGCTGAAGCCTAGGACCAGCCAGCCTGACACACACACACACACACACACACACACACACACACACACACACACACACACACACACACACACACACAGATGAGACATGGTCCATGCACCTGCAGCAGTTCTGAGCCGTCTGTGTCAGTCTGTTTTTACACTCACCCAGGACAACGGGTGCGACGGCGAACACGGAGCAGCGCAGCGTGTACACCAGCCTGAGGGGGGCGCTGTTGAGCAGTGGAGCGTCAAAGGGCAGGAAGATGAAGCCGCCCCACACCAGGAAGGGGAAGAGCATCGCCGAGGTCAGCAGCGAGACGCCGTGCTTCAGGACGTCCCGGGCAGGGCAGCCGCCGCCACCACCTGGCACAGACAGACGGAGAGACAGACAGACAGACAGTCAGTTACACGGACGACCGGACGAGGAGACAGACAGACAGCTGGATGGATGGATGGATGGGCGACTGGACAGACAGACAGACAAATGGACAGACGGAACAGACAAGAGACAGACAGACAGTCAGACAGGCAGACAGACAGACGGACAGACAGACGGGTGTACTCACAGGAGGCGGCTGGCTGCTCCTCCTCCTCCCTCCAGTCGTACTGGTAGTCCTGCTGGTAGCCCTGCTGGCTGTGCTCCTGCAGTGGTGCTGAGGTGAGGTAGCGGCCCCCCCTCTCGGACTCCACCTCCCACAATCCCTCCTTCTCTCTGGGGGTCAGCGGGGAGGGGGGTCCGGGGGGTCCGGGGACCACCGTCACCACTGGACTGAACACCTGGGCTGCTTTCTCCGGCAGCCGGTTCTCCAGCAGCTCCTCCCCCTCCTCCTCCTCCTCCTCCTCCTGCTCCTCCTCCAGCCGTGTCACTGGCCCCGCCCCCTCCTCACTAGCCCCGCCCACTCTCTTCAGCTCCCGCTCGCTCTCGGTCAGACTGGCTGCGTGGCCCAGAGAGCCGTCTGACCTGACGCTGGCCCTGTCGCCTCCTCCTCCTGTCTGTCCAGCCGTCGTCTGTCTGTCCCTCCACTGCAGCGTGCTGGCCTCCGTCAGCGCCGACTCCACCCCCTCCTCTTCCTCCTCCTCCTCCTCCTCCTCCTCTTCCACGCCGTCCTTCCTACGACTTCCCGTCTGAGCGTCTTCAGGTCGACTGTTTCTTCTTAGCGACATCGTCCGTCCGTCTGTCCGTCTGTCTGTGGGGGGAGCGACAGTGTGTCAGCCATGGGCCACATTAGTTCTGATCTGAGGCTCTCTGCTGCCTCCTGCCTTCTGGACATCAGAGCCTTCAGGTGGAGCAGGTGACAACTGCTGCACCTGAAGACAAAGCCCACTCTGAGGGCACTCTTCAGTTCAGGGGTGTCAAACTCAAGCACTCACGGCGAGGCCAAGATTTAAAATGTCTGCATACATTTTAAATAAAAAATAACAATAAACCAACAAAGTCAGAATAATTATTCTTCTTCAATGAGCGTCCTATCCTGGTTGAGCAGAGCATTCTGGGATTTGTAGTATTAGTGCTGCTCATGCCGGCCGGCCAGCAGCTCTAGCGGTGATTTTAATATTGCCGGACTTTGCATTTTTATCTCCAGCAGGGGGCGCCAAACTGACAGTCATCCCATCCACCAAGTCGAGTCGACCAGCCGATAGTTTACACTGCTGGGAGCTTTACTGCTCTCCCACTCCCGCCTCGTATCTGTGTTCTATTATCTTGGAGTGGAGCTAACGAAACCTGCTGCTGGCTGCCGGCCAGTTCCGCACCCGTCAACACTGCTTAATGGCCGCTGTAAAACTGCCGGAAACTGCCGTCGACTGAAATATGCAAACAAATGGTCGTGATTGTTGTTATTGTTGTTGGCGTGAAAAGTAGCTCCGCCCGCCCACTCACGGCACGTCACGTCACGTCTTGTCGGCTGCCTTGAAAATGTAAATAACCGCCAGAGGGGGGAAAAAAAAACAAAAAACCAAAGTGTTCGAAAAGCAGAGTTTGACCAGTTTGCACTTCGTCCCTTCCACTGGTGGAACTCTGCTGAGCAAACAGCCGCATGCTAACCTTCTAGTATGCTAACAGGGTCACGGCGACCGTTTGACTGATCAGTTTTCGAAAATAAACCAATCAAGTTGAGTCAAGAGGTGAAACTCACGGAGTGAGATGTTGATGGTGTTTCTTTCTCCTCGTTCTTCGTCTACCTGCTGCTGTTGTGGTGGTGGTGAAACTTTCCGGAAGTTGTGCTCACTCAGGTGTGGTCACGTCAGGTAAGTTAAAGACTAACCTCCTCTCTTAAAGGCAAACACGGCTTTTGTAAAAAACCAAAAAACCAAAAAACAAACACACACACACACACACACACATGTATATATATATATATGTATATGTATGGAATATATATATATATATATATATATATATATATATATATATATATATATATATATATATATATATATATATATATATATGTATGGAATCACATGAAAGAAGAACCAAACGTGGATTATAGCCAAACACAGCAGTTTGATAGTTCACCGCTTCACGGTTTATTCGGTTTTTACTCGAGAATGAAAACTAAAAGGATGAAACAGTGGCGGAATAGGTCAGAGTCGGCCCGAAAGCTACAACTACAACACAACAACAACAACAACAACAACAACAACAACAACAACAACAACACAAACAAACACTGTGCAAACAAAAACAAAAACTTTCAAAAAAAATTGCACATTGCTCCAGAGGGAAAAGGAGCACCACCTAGTGTCTGTCTGTGCACATCCCTGCCTTGTGGCTTTCTGACCAAACATGAAGATAATGATTCTCTGATTGTTGATTAAAAACATTTTTCACATATCAAACTGTCATACCCGGTAACATACCTTTTTTTTTTTTTTTTTAAATCCATTAATAATGAATTTTTAAAAAGTTTGGATAAAGCCAAAAAGTAAACCATCAATACCTCCACATGTTGGGATGAAGAATAAAGTACGTTACAAGGTGAAAAACTAAAGAAAAGGAAGAAGGAGAGGGAGGAGGAGGAGGAGGAGGTGAGGGAAGGACTCAGGAGTCTCGGAGGTGCGGAGTGATGCAGAGGAGGAGGAGGAGGAGGAGGTGTAGAGGAGGAGACAGGGCTCCCTTTGTGTTTGAGCAGCTGCAGTGTGTTCACGTACCAGCCAGCACCAGCCTCCACACACACACACACACACACACACACACACACACACACACACACACACACACACTGGTTGTCTTATTGGCTAGTTGACTCTGGGTGGACGGCAGGTCTGACTGCTGCTGACATCCCCATCACTTCTATCTGGAAGCAGACTCAGCCGTGGAGAGCTGGTTGCTGATTGGTTGAGGAAGCAGGTGATCTATCCATCTATCTATCTATCTATCTATCTATCCATCTATCTATCTATCTAGTCAGGTGATTTTCTGTAGATAATTTCGTTCACTTGTGTAGCTGTGTGTGTGTGTGTGTGTGTGTGTGTGTGTGTGTGTGTGTGCCTCCATCAGGGGGTTTTCAGGGGGCGGAGCCAACTGGAAATTCCTCAGGTGACGCTCGCAGACTGATGGCGGCTCACAGTGAGAAGGTGAGTCGATGACATCATCGCTGCCCTCTCCTGATTGGCTTGGCTGAAGGCCAGTTCACCAGCGCTGTGTTGCCCACTGACCCCCACCCTGCTGCAATATCCAATTAGAGGCAGAGCATAGTGGCCAGTGGGAGGAGCCACAGAATTAAAGCAACACCCATAAGTGTCAATCATCCAGCTGTATTCATTTGTTTAACCAACTGATCAGTAGGAGGCTATAAAGGTGCAGTGTGTAAAATCTATTATTAGATGTAATTATTATAATTAATAATTATTTAATTATAATTATAATTAAAAATAATTATTATTGGCCAAAGGTTGACGTATGAGGATCTTTGCGTGACAGTATGATTCCTGTGGAATAAAAGTACTGTGGTTTTCCTAATGTCCTTCAACGGTTCTGTACAATCAGAAGGTTTCAGCTCACAGGAAGTTGCAATGTTCACGTTCATGAGGCCAGCGATTCAGAGAGTTTTCGTATTTCTGCTTGGGGACCCGAGTCGTCCTCAAGTCAAGCAAAATACTGAGAACAAAATGGGGATTTACTGTCACTAGCTGCGTTTCCGTGACAGTCTCTCGCAAAATAAAAGCGATATGTTTAAAATTTTGACAAAAGTACACCTGCGATTTGCAGATGTTTCTTCTGAATGGTGCGATGCCCAGAAACCGTAATTCTCATCAAATCTCGTCCCGCAAGACGACAGCTTTTCAAAGCTCCTCTTCCTCATTCCCGTCTCATTCCTTGTATAAATCTGCATTTCCCTTGTTTGCTGTCAAGAATGGTCGTTATATTGTTCTATTTCTCTCTTTGAAAAATATTCCGTCTCCCCCTCCATCCAATCATAACGCACCATTTTCACTGGTCAGTGAACTGGTCACATGACCCCCTACGCCACATCTGCTAAAGCGATTTTTGTGATATACTGCTATATGGATACGTGCGAAGAACCACCTGATGAGAGCGTCAAAACCCTCAAGCCATATTAGAGAGGTTCTTCCAAGTTGAGCTCTTTCCATCACCAATATTTTATTGCCATATTTAGGTTTTGTGCAATGCTAGGGGTGATGGAAACGCAGCTAGAGACACCTGGAATGTCTCTAGCTGCCCATAGCGATGATAGCCCATAGCTATCATAGCTGTGGGCTATCATCGCCCATAGCTTATATCCTATGGGCTATCAAAATGCTAACAGTGTTGCTGAGACACCTGGCAAGACACCCAGTAATACTGGCCGTCTTCTGTCCTAATGACGTTAAGTTTTGCTGTCCAGATAAAACTGACAGTTGGAAGAGGTGAATTCATAAAGAACCTCACAGTTGGAGAAGAACTCAGCAGGCTCGTTGTGGACGACGTCAGTTTTTAGATTTGTGAAAGCCACTGTAGTTCTCTGGCAAGTTTGGGAGGGGGAGGGTGAGTGATTGAGTGCTGCAATCTCAAATCCCACCACTTCACGTCACTGTTGTTCTCGTCATACCACTAAGTTTAACACTGCGTTTCACACAGCGGACCTTTTAACTGCAATCAGTTAAAGATTCAGACGGGTTGCAGTCTAACACCTGGCCAGTAGATGGCGATAGATTTGACTGCGTAAGTTATGTGTCTGTGAAACCGATAGTTTCCGTTATGTGTGCAGAGAGGAGAAATTGCATTATTTTCTGCAGGCCGAGGAGAAGACAGTCATGTGACCAGAAACACTTGTCAGTCAGGCGGATGATAGTGTTTCCCGCTTTACATTCAGAAATCATCACTTCCTGTCACACAAACTAACTTCATCTACATTTTTTTAAAAAGTATTTCTCAAGGTCGAAGTAGTACTTTGTAATTGTACACAAAAATATGACAACATTTTCTCACCCGCAGTACTTCATGCTATTGTGTAGCAGCTACTGTGACGTGTGTAGAGCCACTGCCGTGTTGTGTAGCGCTACCGTGATGATTGTGTGGTGATGCAACAGCATTGTTTCGAGCTGCTGCGGCTGATTGTTGTACAGCAGCAGCGTGTGTGTAGTTTTGTGTAGTTGTGGTGTTGCAGCGTGAAGTCTCTGTTTTTTTTTTAATTATCTTTAATAAGCTCTCGTTTGTGTGTGTGTGTGTGAGTGTGTGTGTGTTTTTTTTTTCTCTCGCTTTATGGTTTCTTTGTTTTTCCGTGCGGGGCAGGAAGGGGTTCGCCTCTTCTCTACACCAGGGCTCTCTGGAGTGGGCGGTGCTCTGCTCGGCGACGGTTCCACGTCACAAAGGCTCGCGTTGTACACCCTGTTGCTCGCGCGGGGGCGCAGGAGGGGGGGCCGTCCAGACGCGGCGCACTGTGGACGTCCGCGGGTCACGTGACGCCTCGCGGCCCCCGTGATTGTTCCCCGCCGCTCACGTGACACGCTGACGCGTCGTCATAGAGACTAACGCCGCCCGCGTGGCCGCGTGGCCGCGCCGTTGCCCAAAACGAGCGCCACCCGGCAGATGTTGCGAAGGCGGGACTTAGGGCGCGTACCGACGGCCGATAGGCCGCGCGCGGTGGGAGCGGGCTGCGCTGCGATTGGCCAGAAGTGGGAAGCGGCGCTGTCAGTCCCCGGATGCGCCCCGCCCCTGACTCCACACTGCGGACCGCTCCGGGACCAGAACCCAACGCCTCCCCGGGAGGAATCAGAAGGAAAGCGGATAGGATCGAAGGGCTCGATCGGCGGCGGTGCTTCGTACAGTTCGGTTCGGTTCCGGGGAATGTCCCGCCTGCTGGAGGACCGCAGGCAGGACAGGATGAAGGAAATCAACAGCAAGGTGAGTGAGTCCGCCCGCCGCCGGGAGGAACTGATGAAGGAGGAGAAGAAAAGCGGCCACTTCTTCGTCTAACGTTGACTGGAGCGAGAAACGAATCGGTTCGGTTCGGTTCGATCAGCTGCTGCGGGTTGTGTGATCGATGTTGTAACAGGAAGTAACTGACTGACTGACTGACTGACTGACTTTTGCGCCTTGTTCCGCTTTGTCCGTTCACATCTGTCCGCGGCCGCAGATGTGGACGAGTGCCGATCGATCCGGCCGATCGATGAGTGATCGGTCGGGCTGATCAGGTGTGTGTTGGAGTGTTGGAGCGACCTGTGTGCGTGTGTGTGTGTGTGTGTGTGTGTAACCAGAGGAGATGGCGCACTGAAGAAGAAGAAACGGGAAACGGAGCCACTTTTTTTTTTCTTCCCCCCCCCTTTTTTTTCGGAGCCGCTTTATTTTGTCCTCCTCATTAAAAAAAAAAAAAAAAAAAAGGGTTTTAAACAGCAGCGGGCGGTGTGTGTCGGTGATTCCACCCGCGACGCTGCTACACAACTGCTTTAACTTGTGTTTAGCGTGATTTCTGCGAGCGCGCGTGTCCGTTAGCGGCAGCGTGGCCGCTTTGTCCTGCTGGAGGAAACGGGGGGAGGGGAGACACCCAGTGTGTGTCTGTGTGTGTGTGTGTGTGTGTGTGTGTGTGTGACCTCAACATACAGGAAGTGTCCAGTGCCAGCCAGCCAGTTCAGTAGCCAAGGTGGAGGTTTGACCTCTGACCTCCAGCAGTTTAAAGAGGGGAAAAGAAGTCTCTGTTTTTTTATTTTGTTTTTGATTTTCTTGTTTCTTTGCTGCTTTTGTCGTCTGAACCCGACGAAACGGATCAGCTGCTGCGACACCTGGAGCCGACACTCACTGCCCACTGTGGTTACTGTGTGTGTGTGTGTGTGTGTGTGTGTGTGTGTGTGTGTGCGTGTGCGATGAGCCAGATGGAAGTTCTCTGGTGGAGCCTCAGCAGCTGTGATTGGTCCAATAGAATAGCAACGCTGCGGACATCTGTTAGCCTCGTTAGCTTAGCCGGCCGTAAACACACACACACACACACACACACACACACACACACACACACACACACAGAATCGACTGGGAAAAAAACAGAAAACTTTGCTGGTTCTGATCTGTTAGCTTAGCACAAGCTCAAAGGTCGAATTGACAGAGTGTATTAAATGTGTGTGTGTGTGTAACTTTATGAGTGTGTGGTTTTATGTTTTTTATAACGGTGGTTTCCGGCTGCTGGTGGCTGTAATAGGCAATATTTCTCTGCACTCGTTTCCAGCGGGCCAAACACCAACCAGCAGCTTTGTTTTTCTCTAAACCAGGTTTGTTGGAACTTGATGCCTCCCAACTTTGCCGTTTTTTTTATTATTTGGAGCCAGTGAAGGTCACAGTCAGTGTGTGTCGGGGGTCCAAGGCTTCAGTCAGAACTGGCGTCTCCACGGTAACCAGAGATATTAAAGCAGCCGCTCAACCTTCTAACGACGACGTTCCAACGTCAGTCGTGAGTAAAGAAAAAAACAGGATTGATTCCCTGCGATGGCCTGCGGGTGGCGACAGTGAGCTCCCATCAGGTTGGAGGTATTTTTTTACAAAATCGGGTCATGAGACCTCACTGCTGTGAGACGAGTTTGGATCCAGCGGCCGCTCAGAAGACTTGGAACAAACAGAAACAGGAAGTTAGGCCAACGGTGAGGGGGAGGAGGGCCAGGAAGTGAGTGAGTCGGGGGGAGGGGCCTGGACTCAAACATGCTGTGGGGTTTCCCTTTAATATCCACAATCCTACTCGACTGGGGAGGTGGGGGGACTTTTTGACTGGTGGAGCCACAGTGGGCTTTAGAATGTGCCGGGGGGGGGGGGGGGGGGTAGCGGAGCAGCAGCAGATGGACGGAGTGTTTTGGTGAGCCACCTCTTAGGAGGAAACTATCATGCAGAAAACATGTTGCTGTAATGTCAATGGAAAATGAAGCAAAGCAAAGCTGCAACCAAATCAGTGTCTTTGAAGCCCCACCAGGGTGTTTAGCTCTTAGAACCATCCAGAACCACCCAGAACCACCAGGGTGTTTAGCTCTTAGAACCATCCTGGACCTCCAGGGTGCTGAGCTCTTTATTGACATGACTCTGGAAACATTGCAAACATGGAGGAGATGCAGCTGTTTGATGACTGACTGGCTGTTAGTATCACTCCTTCAAGTTCAGCTGAAGGGCCGGATTAGAAAGCTTAATGGGCCTCATAAGGCCCCCGGGCCGTAGTTTGCCCCACACCTGGACTAGACACTTGGAAGCTTAGCATGCTGGGAGCACAGGTGGCGTTTGTTTAATCTCTGGGGGGTCTCATGGCCAGACAGGGTGGGGGGAGGGGGTTCTGGCACACTGCTGCTCTCTGATTGGCTGCAGCGGGGGTGGGGGTGGGGTGGGGGGGGCAGATTGTTAGTCACTGTAAAGGTGGAATTAAAGGAACAGTGGGCAAAACAACTCTTGACCCGCCCCCGGCTGCGTTTGGGCCACCTCCTGGTGGTGAACGAGTCCCCGTCACTTTGGGCGTAGTGATACAGGTAGAGAGAAACTAGTCCCCCCCCCCCCTCCCCTCCCTCACCCCACCCTACCAGGTGATGTGGACTCACTGCTGAACTCAGATCAGTTACCTGTTCTTTTATTCCAACCTTCACTGACTGGCTTCTCTCAGGTTTCCCTCCCTGCTGCTCCCAGTGCGGGACTCATGACACACACACACACACAGACACACAGACACACACACACACACACACAGAGGCCTCTTTATCTCCGCGCCTCACTGAGGTCTTTATTTATCGATCAGCTGATGGCATGCTGTCACCTGATCACGCGCTGTCTTTCTATGACCCCCTAGGACTGCTCCAGACCTCAACATGGCCACAATGAAACCTGGCGTGCTAATTCGTGGCCACGAAATGGCAATTGTTGTATTTTATTTTTTTTCTCGAACAGCCACTCAGGGGCTCCGTAACGTCGCAACAGTGTCACGGAAACACTTTTGAAAGTGGCGCGTTATGATTGGACGGACGGAGGGGACGGAATATTTTTGACAAGTCCTCAAAGAGGAAAACAGAACGAGCAGCAAACAAACATCAAACATGGAACAAATGTATTTTGCGTCAAATCTCGAAAATGTCTCAAATCTCTTCTCACCATTCGGTGGAAAAACCTGCAAATCCCCGTTGTACTTTGTTGAAATTTTGAAAAAAAAATAAAATATATGGCTTTTATTTTGCGACAAACTGTCATGGAGACGCAGCTGGTGGCTCTGGTTTTGAATCATGGACTTTACTTCCTCCTCAGATCAGCTGACCAGGAGCTCAGCAGCACTTCGTCATTCACACTCTGAGCTTCTGTGAAAAAAAAGAACTGTGTGTGTGTGTGTGTGTGTGTGTGTGTGTGTGTGTTCGGCGGTCTCACCTGAACACACAGCATGAGGTCGAGGAGGAACAATCACACTTTTGCTTGTGTGTTTGTTGACCTCAGCCAGCAGGAAGTGATGTCACAGGCAGGCAGTGAGGGAGGGAGGGGGCGGCACTGCACTCATCTCCGCTAACTTTGTACAGACTGGCTTCACACCTCCTGCCGAGCACACACACACACACACACACACACACACACACACACACACACACACACACATACCCTCTTCCTCTTCCTGCTCCTCCCACTGCGAAGCAGAAGTTGATGTGAAAAACAGTCAGAACATGAAAGAGAAGTTGAGTCAGATGGAGGGACAGACAGACAGGCAGACAGACAGGCAGACAGACAGGCAGGCAGGCAGGCAGACAGACAGGCAGGCAGGCAGACAGACAGACAGACAGACAGGCAGACAGACAGACAGAAGGCAGGCAGACAGGCAGGCAGGCAGACAGACAGACAGGCAGACAGACAGGCAGGCAGGCAGGCAGGCAGGCAGGCAGGCAGGCAGACAGACAGACAGACAGACAGGCAGGCAGACAGGTAGTGATGCCATCTTCTCCATATGAAAACACCCACTGGCGCCACCAGGAGCTAGAACACTGACTCACGTGACCTCTGACCTCACAGGAGCAGAAGCAGTTTGCTCACTTCCTGCCTCGCTCGCTCCACCCGCCGTTAGCTTAGCATCGGCCAATGACCCGCAGTGAACGGCGAGAGGTTTCAGAGGTCAGAGGTCAGCTCCCCCTCCACCTTTGGTCTCCGGACGTCATGTCAGTGTGAAGCCTCTCAGGGATTTCAACCTCTGAACTGTTTCAGATGAGCAGATTTCCACCTTGTCTCCCCCCTCCCCCCCATCACCCCAACCAGTCAGACAACAACAACAACCAATTGAAACGCTTCAACATTTCAAATTAAAAGGTGCCCAGGTGAGGCTTTCTATTGGGACACATTCATTTGTGCTCTCCTGCATCCAGCCAGCAGGGGGCACACTGAGGCTCCAGGCAGGGCCGCCTCCTGATTGGCTCAGCTCTGTTGGGATGATAATCATAATAATAATAATAATAATAAAGTGTAGCCTTTTGTGAAGCAGCTGTGCATTGTGTTGTTGTTGCATCTGCACGGTCCGACTCGACCTGCCGGGGGCGCTGCAGCGGCTGTGATCCCCGCGAGGCCTCCGCTCTCTCTGGTGCCCTTGAGCAAGGCATCCGTGGCAGCCAATCAGGGTTCAGGTAACGCTGTGTGAACCCCAGGTGTTGGACAGGCCCCGCCCGCTGCTGCTGCTGCTGCTGCTTGCTGCCCTCAGGTCACATGACCCTGACCAGCTGTGTGTGTGTGTGTGTGTGTGTGTGTGTGTGTGTGTGTGTGTGTGTGTGTGTGTGTGTGTGTGCAGAAGAAGGAGAAGGAGCGTCTGAAGGAGCGGGAGAAGGAGGCGCGGGAGAGGGAGGCGCGCTCCAACAATGGCCACCTCTTCACCTCGCTCACCGTCTCCTCCACCACACTGTGCTCCTCCTGCAACCGCAGCATCACGGCCAAGGAGGCGCTCAGCTGCCCCGGTAACACACACACACACACACACACACTGACACACACTGACACACACTGACACACACACTCTGGAAAGGTTCTAGGAAGTAACCTCACACAATAAAACACCTCTGTGGGGCTGCTGCTGCTGCTGCTGCTGCTGCTGCTGCGTGATGAGCAGCAGCAGCAGCAGCAGCAGCAGATGTTCCACCAGCAGGGGGCAGCAGATCATGTCCATCATCATGTGACTGCAGCAGGAAGCGTTTCCTTCTCAGCCTCATTTTAAAAAGATCCTCCACAGTGAAGAACCTTCGGGTGACGAGATGATGAGCCTCCAGTGTAAACACAACGTGTGTGTGTGTGTGTGTGCGTGTGTGTGACAGATGGTGTGTTAATCCTTCTTCACAAAGAACAGATGTACTTCCTCAGATTAACACACACACACACACCCAGAGTTAACTCTTCTAGTATGAACACAATAGGGGGAGTCTTGATGTGTGTGTGTGTGTGTGTGTGTGTGTGTGTGTGTGTGTGTGTGTGTGTTGTCCTAAATTGTGATTGGCTGCTCTGTATGAACCCTGAGAACTGGGTCAAGGGGAGACACGTGTGTCACTACTCTGTGTGTGTGTGTGTGTGTGTGTGTGTGTGTCTCCACTGACATCTTGAGTAATGATGATTTCATTATTTTAATCATTTTCCTCAACAATAAACTGAGTCTCTCGATACATACATATATATATATATATGTATGTATGTGTATTTATACATACATAAATATAGATAGATATATTTCTCCTATGATTAATCTGAGATTTTTTCTTCTCTATTTCTTCTCAGTGTGTTTTTGTGCCTAACAAACAAGCTAAACATGTTCACAGTAACTATTATTATTCCTATTGTCATTCATCAGAAGTAGGTTTTACACTTGCAAGGAAGTTGTTCAGCGTTACAAAAAAAGGAACAGCTAACTATACTAAATATATAAAGATATATGTGCGGGAGAGATAAAATGAGCAGATTACAAAATAGCAGAAATAATCAAATATAACGTGCAACGTAAGCCCTGATATTTGTGAGTGTGAGCTGCAGCCCAGTGCGTTTTTAGATTCCAGATCTATGAAATTAAAGTTATCATTGCAAAGTGACTTTTTGAGGACAAAATGAATCCTTTTTAAAGGTCAAAGGTCATGAGGTTGACACTCAAAATGTGCAGCAGAATTAAATGCTGGTGTGTGTGTGTGTGTGTGTGTGTGTGTGTGTGTGTGTGTGTGTGTGTGTGTGTGTGTGTGTTCCTCAGCCTGTAATGTCACCATACACAACCGCTGCAGGGACAGCCTGGCCAGCTGCGCCAAGATGAAGCAGAAGGTGAGACCTGGCCGCCTGACTTCCTGTCCGTCTGGCTGCACTTCCTGTCTGTCTGTCTGCGCTTCCCGTCTGACTTCCTGCCTCACTTCCTGTCCGTCTTCCTCCTGCCTGCAGCAGCAGAAGCTGGCCATGGTGAGGAACAGCTCGGCCCTGCAGAACGTGGCCATGCGCACTAAGAGTGAGTCCCGGGCCGTCGCCAGCAGGGGGCACCGCTGCTCCCGTGTGGAGCCAATTGGTTTTTGTTTTGTTGCTTTTTTTTTTGTTTGTTTTCATTTCTTCTTCTGTGGTTTCGTCAGCGCCCATGATGAAGGAGCGGCCCAGCTCGGCCATCTACCCCTCAGACAGCCTCCGCCAGTCGTTGCTGGGCTCCAGGCGGGTCCGATCCGGCCTCTCATTGGCCAAGAGTGTCTCCACCAATAACATCGCAGGGTGAGGGCACGCAGCCGCCTCATTGGCTCAGCAGTGACCCAGCTGGAGACATTTCTGACCTGTCTCACCCCTCACCTGTGTGTGTGCGTGTGTGCGTATCTGCAGGGTGAGCGAGGACTCTGTGGGTCTCAGGAGGATTCTGTCTCAGTCCACTGAGTCGCTGAACTTCAGGAGCAGAACTTTGTCCATGGAGTCCCTGACAGACGACGGTCAGTTCCAGTCTGCTCTTTGACCAGCAGGGGGAGCTGTGGGCTCATCTCTCTCTCTCTCTCTCTCTCTCTCTCTCTCTCTCTCTCTCCCTCTCTCTCTCCGAGCTGCTGCAACCTTGACGAACGTGCCTTTGGAGAATGGGAAGTGAAAATGCGTTTTGTATTGTGTTGTGTTGTGTTGTGTTGTGTGTGTCAGGCGAGTGGTGGTGGAGCCCCCTGCTGGAGGAGCTGCAGGTGGAGGGCAGCTGTGTGCAGGCTGACAGCTGGAGCCTGGTGGTGGAGCCCAGCTTCCTGCAGACGCTGCACAAGGACCTGATCAAACAGCAGGACGTCATCTACGGTGAGCGACAGCCCCGCCCACCCGCCACGCTGTGATTGGCCCATCCCTCCGTCGGTTCGCATTCTTGGGTGAAAAAATGGTCAAAGTAAAAGTACTGATTCAACTCCTTTACTCGAAGTCAAAGTAAGAAAGCACATTAATAAAACTGATCGACAATTTTGCAAAAATGAAAACGCAGTGACAGTAATAATCTGGACTGAGGTCAGAGGTCAACACGAGCAACATTTTTAAATGATGACATTTGTGTACAAATGAAGGAGGTCATAAAGTAAGAAGTCGTCTCAATTAAAGTACAGATACCTGAAAGTCCTACTCAAGTACAGGAGCAAAGTATTTGTACTTTGTTACTTCCCACCTTTGCATGCGTGAGAAGTCCGATGAACCCAAAGGCCGATAGTGATCATTCCCACACTTCATGTCTTCCAAAATAAGAGCATGAAATGCACAGAAGTTTGAACCTCCTGTTCTCAAAGTCACCTGACCTCAGATAGAACGCCTTTGGTGACCTTTGACCTCCCCCTGCCCTCCAGAGCTGATCCAGACGGAGTTCCACCACGTGCGCACGCTGAGGATCATGGAGGGCGTGTACCGGCGGGCCATGCAGGAGGAGGTGATGCTGGAGGCGGGCGTGGTGCACACCATCTTCCCCTGCCTGGACCAGCTGCTGGAGTGGCACTCTGGCTTCTTGTCGGAGCTGCTGAGCCGCAGGAAGCAGGGCCTGGCGCAGGGCAGCGCCACCAACTTCACCGTGCGCCGCATCGGAGACCTGCTGCTCAGACAGGTGGGGGAGGGGCGCTCACCCGCTCATAGCACACTGTGGCCAATAGCTCCATCTGCTGCATGCGGGACGTCATTGCTGCTGGAGAGAGCAGTTATTTGAGAAATGCATTCAAGGATTCAATGAACTTTATTGTCCCCAGTTCACATTTGCACATTAATGGTACGAAATCAGGACTCGGTGTGAGCCTAAATAACAGCAATGTATACAATGAACAGTGTATAGAAATAAATACCAGTAGAGTGTCCAGTAGAGGGCGATGTTGTTATCAGCTGTTGTGTCTCAGCGGAGAACACAAGACTGAAGGAAATAAAACACTTCTTTGTGTTCTTTGTGTGTGTGTGTGTGTGTGTATGTGTGTGTGTGTGTGTGTGTGTGTGTGTGTGTGTGTGTGTGTGTGTGTGTGTGTGTGTGTGCGTGCGTGCAGTTTTCAGGACAGTCTGCGGGAGACATGAAGAAGTTTTACTCCGAGTTCTGCAGTCGACACCCGAAAGCTGTGAAACTCTACAAAGAAGTTTTTGCGCGGGACAGACGGCTGCAGCAGTTTGTCAGGGTGAGCACTAGAACCTGGACCTGGACCAGGACCAGGACTAGAAGCTACTACTCTTGACCTGGAAGGCTCTGGAGATACACAAAATAAAAGTTCCAATGATGAACCTTTGACCTTCAACACACTTTCAGCCAAACTTTTCTCTGAACCTGCTGTGACCTTTGACCTGATTTTCCTGCCTGGATCTGTCTGTCTGGTGCTAACTTTAGCCCCCTGTTTGTGTCCATCCCATAATATCAGCGTGCCTGCCGCGGCCCTCTGCTGCGCCGCCACGGCGTCCAGGAGTGCATCCTGCTGGTGACCCAGCGACTCACCAAGTATCCCGTCCTCATCCAGAGGATCCTGGACAACACAAAAGGTAAACCCCCACGCCCCCCAACCCCGGCCCCACGACCTACGACCTCTGAGGACTCTCTCTGACATCACGGTGTCTCTGCTGCCTCACAGGCAACGAGGAGGAGGCCAAGGCTGTAAGTGAGGCTCTGGTTCTCCTCAAGAACCTGATCAGCTCAGTGGACAAGGAGGTGCTGGAGCTGGAGCGAAGCAGGAGGCTGCAGGAGATCCAGGCCCGTCTGGACCACCGGGCCCGGGCCGAGGTGCAGGGAGGAGGCGTGTTCCGAGGCGGGGAGCTGCAGAGGAGGAGGCTCCTCCACGATGGGACGCTCCTCTGGAAGGTTCAAGGCTCCAGAATGAAAGGTAGGTCACCTTGTGATGTCACTTCCCGGACGGTGAAGGTGCCACCACTGACCACTGATGTCTGTCTGCAGACGTCCAGGTCCTGCTGATGTCAGACATCCTGGCTTTCCTGCAGGAGAAAGATCAGAAGTTCACATTTGCATCACTGGTGAGTTCCCCAGGAGGTCGTTCCTCACGGAGCTCCTGCTCTTGTCCTGTTCACCTCAGGACTCCTCCTGGATGCACCATCTCAGTCTGTTGGTTTCCAGCTCAGACCATTCAGGTTTGGTCCATCAGAGGACCTTCATGTGTAATTTCTACTCCACACTCTGGGGTTAGACAGCCGAGTGGGATCTACTGGGTGGGATCTCAAGGAGTACTGTTGCTCACTGGTGTCTCCAAGAGAAGAACAAGAGGTTAATAGCTTGGGTTCAGATCCCTCACAGTTTCTGACCAGACAGGCTCCTCCTCATGATCACCTGCAGCTTCCTGAGATCCTGTGAGCTTCAGAAACCTTCAGTCTGCTGACTGTCTCCCTGTCCCAGGACAAGTCCCCGGTGGTGTCGCTCAACAACCTGATCGTGAGGGACATAGCCAATCAGGAGCGAGGGATGTACCTGATCAGTGACTCCACCCCTCCGGTCATGTACGAGCTGTACGCTTCATCCAAGGAGGACCGCCGCACCTGGATGAGCCGCATCCAGCAGGCTGCCGTCAGGTCAGAACCTCTCAGAGGAGATCCCTGCGGCGCCCCCCAGAGGACAGAGCCTGCTGTGACTCACACTGAGATGTTTCTCCTGCAGCTGCCCGTCCAGAGACGAGTTCCCCCTCATCGAGACGGAGCACAAGGCTCGGCTCAGGAGACTCAAAGGTGCGGCGCCTGGTCATGTGACCCCCAGCACGCCGTCTCTCGTGCACCTTCACCTTCTTCACGTGACCTCCTGTCCTCCTCCCCAGCCGACATCCTGCAGAAGGACCGGGAGGTGAAGGAGCTCCTCCAGGAGCGCGCCACGCTCTTCTCTGACTGGGTGGAGGCAGCGGGACGAGGAGGTGAAAACGATGGAGGGGTGGAGCTCAGCACCTCCTCCACCAAGAACACCTCCTCCTGCAGGAACCTGTTCAGGGCCGACACTCCTCATGCCCTCCAGGGGGCGCCGCTCCTCACCACCTGCATCGCTGAAGGTGATTTTTTTTTCTTCTTCTTCTTCTTGTGTTCTATCCCTCCGTCTACCCATCCGTCCATCCATTCGCCCGTTTGTATCTACCGACCGTCTGACGCTGAGTCTCCTGTCCCTCCAGTGGACCGGCTGACGGAGCTGCTGCTGAACTCCAGCGGCCACAAGTCCACCGTCACCAACGGCAACCAGGAGCTCAGCAGTGAGTGACCAGTGGTGACCTTCAGGAACCAGGACGTGATGGCGGAGCAGAGCAGAGCAGAGCAGAGCAGAGCGGCGACACCTGGTGCTTCTGGAGAAGAGAGTTCCTCAGCCTCCAGAGGAGCTTCACCTCCTCCTGGACCGTCCACAGCTGCTGAACTCCTCCTCCAGAAGGACTTCACTGACTGTCTGTCTGGCTGCTGCTGGTCTCCTCACATCACCGTCCTGGTGGAAACGCTCTCTGGTGTTGTTTCACTTCCTTGTTGGGTGTTGAGTTGCCAACTTTCTGAGGAATTTTGTGATTTAATAGCAGCACCTCAGTCAGCTGGAGCGCTACTAGCATTGCTGCTGACTGGCAGCAGTATGTCAACAGCACTTCCTCTGATAGTATGCTGCCCCCTGGAGTTGAGATGTTCCTCTAATTCTGCTGTGTGTGTGTGTGTGTGTGTGTGTGTGTGTGTGTGTGTGTGTGTGTGTGTGTGTGTGTGTGCGTGCACGCGTCAGACAACGACACCGCTTCGCTCAACGGCTCCTTTGACCTCAACAGCAGCTCCTCCAAGGTAGAGTTGCTCTCACCCTCCGTCAGGAACCACACAGCATCAGTGTCGCATCAGGAGGCGGAGCCTCAGCAGGCAGTGAAGGTTGTTTTCTCACTGATGGTTCTCTCTCTCTCTCTCTCTCTCTCTCTCTCTCTCTCTCTCTCTCTCTCTCTCTCTCTCTTGCAGGACAGGAACGGTAACCAGCTGATGGAAAACTCTCAGAAAGAGGTAAAAAAAAAAACAACCTAGCACTTCCTTCCTGTGTTTTTGTATCACTCGCTGACATCATCCGGATTGACACGTGACACCCTCTGACCCCACAGGAAGTCAGCCGGCTGTTGGTCAGCGTTTCTACGCAGCTGCACGCCCTGCAGGTGAGAGGAGAGGAAGACGCATATTGAATCGCTAGCTGCATTTCCGTGACAGTAGTGAGACTGTTGTGCAGTAGAAACAACCTCCGCCCTCTGCTTGCGCCCCCTGCAGGCCGTGGTCATCCACCAGGACTCGGTGCTGGAGCTCTCTCGCCCGGACTCGGCGACCACCGCCCTGTCGTCTGGTGGCTCCGCCCCCGGGCCCCGCCTCAGCCGCTCCATGTCCCGTGACACGGGGCTGGACGCCGGCGGCGGCAGCGAGGCGGTGCTGCTGCGGCGGCAGGTGGAGCTGCTGCAGGAGGAGGTGACGCGGCTCCGCCTGAAGGGGGAGGATCCCTCCAGGGAGAGGGCGGAGCCGGCCCGCAAGCTGAGCAACGGCAGCGTCGGCGACGTCGTCAAGAGCGACAAGGTGAGTCAGTCAGTCCAGGCCAATCAGGCGAGTCACCTGAACCGGTTCAGGGTTCCATCGACCGGTCGGATCAGGTTCTGACTCACGCACCGGTTCCAGTATATTTATATAGCTAAACGAAGCTAATTGATCAAGTCACAAAGTGGCAGGTGGCTAAGTCAGGGCGTCGCCCTCTGCAGGGTGGGAGGAGGCGTGGCAGCAGGGAGCTGGAGCTCCGCCCTCTCGCCCCGTTGGCCACCCAGGATCCCATCGACCAATTGGACGGCCTTCAGGAAGGAAACGAGGAGGGGGAGGAGCCGGAGGTGATGAGGATCTCCCCTCGCTCCGACAGTCCCAGAGGTCAGTCTGTCCATCCTTCCGTCCATCCATCTGTCCATCCATCCGTCCATCCTTCCATCCGTCCGTATGTCCATCCTTCTGTCCTTCCTGCGTCTGTCCATCCATCCGTCTGTCTTCCATCCATCCATCCGTCCATCCTTCCGTCTGTTGTCCATCCATCCTTCTATCCGTCCGTCCCGCTTCCTTTCACCACCGTTAACCCATGACCTCTGACCTCTCAGACCTGCAGGACATCCCAGAGGAGAGCGAGTGTGGTGGTGAGCCCAGTTAATGCCCCACCCCCCCACGCCTGGCTGACAACCAATGAGTGACGGCCAGTGACGGAGAGAGCCGGAGGGGATGATGTCATTTCCTGTGTGGACTAAGTCACCCACAGTTGGACCTCAGACTGTTGCTGTGTGGGAGGCTGGAGACCCATGTGGACCATGTGACCTGTTTACGTCATCCAATCGACTGAAGCCCTGTCTTCCATGCTGGAGTGGGCGTGTCCCGAGGAGGCGGGGCGAGGATTCTTATTGGCTGGCCGAGTTTCACGCTCCTCAACGCCACACTACATTACCCAGAAGTCTCTTTGGACATCACGAGCCGCAGTCACCTCCTGCTGAGTTCAGTCTTGTCGAAGGAAGGAAGGGAAGGGGAGTCGTTTGGGGTGGGCGGGGCCTTGATGCCGCTGACTGGTGTGTGTTGTTACCTGTTCTAATCCTCAGACTGAACTCCTCCATCCTGTAGACATGAGATTATGACGGATTTTCAATGAAAGTGAAACCAAAAACAAAAGTTAAAATCTTCCTCCAAATCACGACGAGGCTCAAAGAGCACAAAGTTTGGAGGCAGGTGAGACGCAGCACACCTGAGCAGGTGGACCCATGGAGGGAGCATATTCTAGAATATTTTAGACTAGCGGTGCTTTTAAGAATCCAGAAGCTGTATGACTGGGACGTAGCCTCACTGCTGAAGACATCCTATACGTTAGCATGTTAGCATGTTTCTTCTTGTGTCGGACTTGACCGAGCGGCCTGCTCCACAACTGCTTCCCCCTGAAGCTCCTCCACTTCCTCTAAGAGACATTTCAACATTATAGACGTGCTAAGCAGAAAAGGTCGGTGGCTATGGAGGAGCCCAAATGAAAAAAAAAAGAAGTCCAAAGATCATGTGACCACTAATGGACCTAAAACATCTAATGACATTTAATGACATTTGAAACGTCGGCTTGAAAACGTGACATACTAATGTAACTCCTCCCAAGAGGAGGTGAATGTTAAGCAACAGTTCCGTGTCAGTTTTCTATGGTGAGAAAATAAATCACCACTCTTGCTAACATGTGTTGACCAGCCTGGAGTGGAACCAGGTGCAGCTCCTGGTGGATCCCTGGGGTCTTTTCTAACTTCATTTCTTAACGTGAAAAGCTCAATTTGAAGAAACAGAAAATTATATATATGCTGATAAATTATGAGTTGGTGTCAAGACATTAATTTTCCTTGTGATGGAGTGACAGTGGCAGCTTCTCCTGGATCAGCGGGTGCCTTCAGGCTCATCCAGAGGAACAGCAGCTTTCTGACGCCAACATGAACTCAGAAACGCTGAGCTGAAGTTTGTGTCTGTATAAACATTTGGTCTATAAGCTGTAAATGACGTTTGTTGTTGTTGTTGTTGTTGTTTTTTTTCTTCTTCCAAGTGGGTTTCTATGCTCGTTATAAATCCAATCGGCTGGAGACTCGAGTTGCTGTTTTTAATTTCTGCAGATTTGGAATTATAAAGCTCTTCATGTTTAAACTGGACAGACAGGAGTCAGAGTCAGTTGTGATTCTTTGATTTAACGCTGCCTTCTGCTGAATTAACGCACAGTCTATGTGTGGATCGCCTGACGTCACTGCCGACCCTCTCCACCCGAATCCAGACAGGAACCAGGACCTGGACCAGAACTCCTGCCTCCGGGATTTATAATTGATTCTTATAGTCAATATTTTTCCAGTTGAAAACGTTCGAATGCACTGCAAATGCATTTTATTTTCATATCGCACGGTTTCTTCCGGCTGTTTTCTCTTTTGTTAACCTGTCTTTAGCTCCTGTCATGACTTCCGGGAAACCTTATTTTATTCAAAATATCTATTTCAATTTTAAATATACAAAACATAAATTATTTCAAATCTTGTGCGTAAAAACAAACAAACAAACAAACAAACAAAAAGACACTCGAAACAATCTTTTGACACTCGGTCCGCTTTTAATTTGTCAAGAACTGTCTATGCGTCACTTCCTGTGGAGGGAGTTTAACACGGAAGAGGGTGTAGTCCTGCTGAGTTGGGAGTTGTCCGGCTGTGTCGCTGAAGGCTTCGGCGGACGTCACGGCTTTTTACCAGACACAGGCAGCCACGGCCCGTAGAAGCCCGGCCCAGCGCCCCCAACACGCCCGACTGCAACTCCAGCCGAACTTCCAGAACCACGTCCACTCCGCTAGCCTGCTAACAGCTAGCCTGACCCGCTAACCGGGAAGTGACGGAGTCTGGCCGAGTCGCTGTAGCAGCTGCTTCATCTGGGAGAGGACGCGGACAGGTGAGGATGTCCCGGTTCACCTGTTGTTGTCAGTCAGTCAGTCAGTCAGTCAGTCTGCTGCTAATATGCTAACTAAGCGCGGTTAGCTGCAGCTGTTCGCCTGCTTATTGGCTCAATAACACGTCAGTCTGAAGAATAAGTGCAGCAAAGCCCAAGTTTTCTTCTTCTTCTTTTTCTTCTTCTTCTTCTTCCTCTTTTATGAAGATCAGCAAACAGGAGGCAGCCACAGACAACAGGTAGACTGCAGGTGCAGCTGGCTGCATGTCATGTTGTGCAGGAACAATCCAAGTCCTCTGCACCTTGATAGATGTTTTGAGAAGATCAGATCGACGAGGAATCACCCCTAACTAGACCTTCTTCTTCTTCTTCTTCTTCTTCTTCTTCTTCTTCTTCTTTTTCTTCTCCTCGTGTGTGTGCAGGAGGAGAAAGATGAGTGCGGGACTGAACAGCATCGACGCTGTCAAGAGGAGGATCAGGGACCTGCAGGAGCAGGCGGACGAGGCCAATGAGCGGGCCGAGCGGCTGCAGAAGGACCTGGAGACAGAGCGTAGGACCAGGGAGGAGGTAGGACTCACAGCGGCCCACCTGTGCAGGCCTGAAGGGGGGTTTGGAGGAGGAGGAGATGGTGGGGGCGGGCGGGCCCTTCAAGGTGAGGTGACGCCTGAGATTCCCAGTGAGACGAGTCACAACCTGTCAAAGAATTCAAGAGTTCCAAAACGGCTGCTAAGCTCGAGCAGCAGGAGTCTGCAGCTTCTCCTGCCCTTTTAAGGGTGTGTGTGTGTGTGTGTGTGTGTGTGTGTGTGTGTGTGTGTGTGTGTGTGTGTGTGTGTGTGTGTGTGTGTGTGTGTGTGTGTGTTGAGCTGTTGTGTGTTGAGCTGTTGTGTGAGGGTGGGTCTGACGACTTGTGTGTTTACTGTATGCAGGTGGAATGAAATGAAGCAGCTGACAGGACGCATTAGTTTGCTTTCAACAAGTTTTTTTTATTTATTTATTTATTTATTTTTTAACACACACACACACACACACACATTTTGTGTGTGTGTGTGTGTGCTTTAAGACAACTTGTGGAACATTTCCAGCCCATTCATTCCCCTGAAGACCCGGTTCTTGAAGGTGTTGTTGGTTCTGGAGGCCGTTGCTGCGTCAGAACAAACAAACCAAACTCACTGCTGTCACCTGCCGAGCACACCACATCCTTCCAGGCCCTCCCTGCTAATGAGCCAGGGTGTGTGTGTTGAATGGGTCCCGTGAGATCCTGGCTGTTGGTTTAGATGAACCAGTTCCACTCTGGACCTCCTGCAGCAGGAACACTATCAGGAGCTCCCTGCTGTGTTTTCTTTGTTGCTTTGCGTGAGAGTCAACACCCAGAAGAAGCAGCAGTGACGCTGCTCTTTCTAAATAAAAACCAGTGTTTCCAGTTCCTGCGGCTCCGCCCTGCTGGCCTGGAGGACAGTAGGTGTGGCTCCAACACTCGTCCTGAAGACCAGCAGGTCTGTGAGGGACCAGGACAAAGGCCAGGTCCAGGTCGTAGTCTTGAACATGAAGTCAGACGGTGGGAGATGCAACATCTCCAGCCCAGCTTCCTTGAAGTCCCTCTTGTGGACATGCTCTCAGTGCCACTAGGGGGAGCCGTCTCCACCCTCTGATAGGTTCCCTGCTGTTGAACTCCAGGAACCTGGAACACTTTCAACACAGCACATTTTTTTGGTGTGGCTGCTTCAGCGTGAAGTCATTTATTTAAAATGAATTTAAATTGAATTAAAAAAAAAGATGAATAATAAATAATAATAAAAAGTAATACATTAAAATAATGCATTGTTATTATGCCTCTGATGCTTCACAACTTTGCAGTTAACTGCAGCCGCACTGGGTCTCTATCACTGGGAAACATCTGCCGCACCAGCAGGCACGGAGCCTATGATAACACGTACACACACACACACACACACACACACACACACACACATGCACACACACACACACACACACACACACACACACACACAGGCTGACGTTTGCTGTTGAACTGTTTGATGTTGTGGTTGTTGTCTTAATAATATATTTCTGCACAGATGAATTGGACTGTTGAACATTTGATAGCCTCTGTAGTCATGTGACCACGTGAGTCCAATACAGAGGCCAAAGCAGTAATTTGTAGACACACCCCTTCTAAACAAATGGGCCTACTTCTGTTATTATCGTGCTTTCTTTGTCATTTATTCTTTTTTTGTTGGATGGATGGATGGATGGATGGATGTCCTTTATTGATCCCAAATTGGGAAGCTCTGCTGTTGCAGTACTAAAAACCCTCAATCCAACCATAACCATTGCTAGAAGGAACCTCCAAGTCAATTCAATTCATTAACAATTAGATCAAAAGGACAAGAGCAAGATGTGGCCACTCTATTGTGGTCAGCCAGTTGACTCGCTGCCCCCTGCTGGTTGTCTTGCAGTCTGAGATGGAGCAGATGACTCTGTCCAAGCGTCTGCAGTGCAAAGAGGACGAATTGGACAAACTCCAGGATGAGCTGCAGGTGCACCTGTCCAAGCTGTCAGAGGTGGAGCAAAAGGCCGACGAGAGCGAAAGGTCAGTCACACACACACACACACACACACACACACACACACACAGAACCGGTGTTGACGTGCTGCTGACCGTGTGTGTCCCCAGAGGGAAGAAGGTGATCGAGAACAGGGCGATGAAGGACGAGGAGCAGATCGAGGAGATGACCGTGACCCTGAAAGAGGTCAAGACGGTGGCCGAGGAGGCCGACAGGAAGTGTGAAGAGGTAACGCAACAACTCTGGGAAATGTTAGTTTGGTGTGTGTGATTCTGCAGCCAGCCACTAGGGGGAGCAGGCAGGCCATGCTGCTGCTATTGATTCTCTCCGAAGAACACATTGATTATCTGTTGTTGTGGTGGTTGTTGTTGTTGTTGTTGTGTGTTTGACCACATGTTGACACACTGCTGCTGTTGGTGGTTTGGCAGGTGAGCCGTAAACTGATCATGGTGCAGACAGACCTGGATAAGGCCGAGGTCCGAGCTGAGAAGTACCAAAGGTACACACACACACACACACACACACACACACACACACACACACACACACACACACAGTCAGTGTGTGTCTGGTCAGTCAGTGTGTTGACGTGCACTTCAGAGGACGAGACCTGGATGATGTCATCACACTCTGAGAATGATGTGATGTCACACTACACAAAGTGTGTGTGTGTGTGTGTGTAACTGTGTCCCTCTGCCATGACCTTTGACCTGCAGCGAAGCGCGAGTTTTAGAGGATGAGCTGAAAACGGCCTCCACTACCCTCAAGTCTCTGGAGGCTCAGTCTGAGAAGGTGAGTGGGTGTGGTCACTGGGACGGCTAGCCCCTCCCACACCACCTGAGCATGTGATCTCTGTTCTCTGATTGGCTGTCTCTCTCTCTGTCTCGCTGTGTCTCAGTACCTGGACAACGAGTACAAGTACGAGGCCGAGATCACTAAACTGAGCAGCCAACTCAAAGAGGTGGAGGAAACTCAAAGTCTGATTGGTGGGGAAGGGTGGAGGGGGAGTGGCCTGACTCCCTGTTTGTAACCCAACCACTTCCTGTTTCCAGGCTGAGAGCCGGGCAGAGCTCGCCGAGCGCAGCAACATGGTGCTGGAGAGTAAAATTGAGAAACTGGAAGGTGAGTGGCATCATCGTCGTCGTCGAGTCGTGACCTGCGTGGTCTTGGCCGGCCTCCAATGCACGCGGAAGCTGCTTGGATCGCTCATGTGTCTGTTCTCCTGCAGATTGTCTCACCTTGGCCAAAGAGGAGAACGACCAAATCAACAACACTTTTCAACAGACTCTGCAAGACCTCAACGCCATCTGAAGCCCCGCCCCTCTCTGCCACCTGAATGGTGGGAGACTGATCCCACCCCCGCCCCCCTCCCCTCTCCCCATCCCTCCTTTCTTAAATCTATTATCACATTCCTTCACTCAAACTTTCGCTGAGGTCACGTTCAGACTGTTGCTTTACTTCCCTCCACCTGTCTGGCCCCACCCCCACCCCCGCCCCTCCTCCCCCTCCGATGGTGCCACTCCCGCAGTGTTACAGGCCGGCAGAGGAGGAGCTGCTAGAAGGGACAGTTTAACAGACTGGCAGCCATTCCCTCGTCCACCACTAACTGATGACTAACTCAGCTCTGGGTGTTTTGTCTTAACGGTTTGTCTCGTTGTTTTTCTTTGACACTGTTGATGATTATAGCCAAGGTCTTAGTAGCCAATGATTTAATACTACTTTTCTTTGGGTTGTTGTTGTTGTTGTTGTTGATGAAAGGGAGGCGGGGCATGGTTTACAGTGTCCAATCATAGTGAGGCATTCCGCCAGACGTGAGCTCGTTCAGGTGCCAACCAGAGGTCAGACACATTCCCTTTAAGTGACCTTTGACCTGACCCTTCGGAGAGTTTCTGTGTGGACGACGAGGTCATCGCCACTGTGAAAGTGTCAAAGGTCAAACTGGATTTTATAAAATAAAAGCATGTGTGATATGTAGCTCGAACACGTCTCTGGTGTCGCTTCTTCATCTTTTAGCTGCACTGTTAGCTGTTAGCACAGAGGTGGGCAAACTATGGCCCGGGAGCCATAAGCAGCCCCTGAAGCTTTTTATTTCGGCCCTTCAGCCAAACTTAAAGAATTGTTATTAACAGTCAGTCAGTCATAAAATAGCTGTATTTCATCCACTTTTTCAGAGAGTCATTTCAATAAAGAGCTAAATATTTATTCATTTATTTAATTTTCATTATTTATTTACACTGCAGTTAGTCCAGATAATTTTCTCCCATCATGCTTTGCGCTCTGGCTGCATCCATCCCTGGAGGCTCATTGTTCCGTCCCTCCCAAGAACTGCCTCAGGATTGGCTGCAGCTGCTCCTCTAACGAGGGGGCGTCGGCCTCATTGGTGATGATCCAATCGAATCGGACGCCGCTGTCCAGGCCACATTCTGACTCTGCGTCGTCCACGCCTGTGAGGGAGACGCTGGTTAAACCCCTCCCCCACTGCAACCAGGGCTCTCGGACCAATGGGAGCCTACCTGGAGTGAAGCTCCACCCCCTCAGCTGCCGCGTCGCCTCTGAACTTTGAACTCTGACTGTCTGCGTCTGTCGAGGGAAGCGGGACCAGAACCACTGCAGGTCGCTCAAGCGCCGGGCGTCACTCACCACCTGACAGCCAGAGAGCAGCAGAGAGCTGAGTGGGAGGAGTGTCAGAGAGGTCAGAGGTCAGGGCCAGCTGGTCCTTCTCTGCAAGCCTAAACTTAGTGCATTTTCCGATAAATATAATAATTAGGTTATTCTCCATAGTCTGTTCTTTTCACATTATATAATATCCACTAGGTGGCGCTGCTTCCATTGTTGTATATTCCGGTAGAATTCTTATCCAATCACATTCCAGCTAGCTTGTGTTGTCAGGTTCTATAAAATCTGCCTGAGGCCTCCTGTTGGCTGTCAGTGAACGCACCACCGTCAGTGAACGCATCACAGTTAGTTGCAACAGCCAACCAGATCTGGCGTCTGGAGCCCTGTGATTGGATGAGAACCTGAGGGCCTCTACTGAACTCAACCTGGAGGTCCAGTTGCCACCTTGAACCTACGATGGCTGAAGGAGAAGATGAAGATTTAGTTGCTGAATCATCTGCAATTTCTAATGTTAATAACGTGGCACACTGGAGCAGCAGCAACATTGTTCAATGACTTGGTAGTTCAATAGTTTGTCCTGTTATCGTCTCGTTGGTCTGAACGATGGACAATGTGCAGTTTATTGGACAAGAGCTTATGCTCACACTGTAGTGTTGCTGAACTGATTAAAACTTTGTTGAGGAATCTCTTAAAATCACATTTATTTGTAAGTTTTGACAGCATCAGTGGCCTCAGTTACGGAATCTGAATTGTGATCGAAATGTTTTGCTCCACCAGGTCTCCTACGTGATGGTGATGTGATGCGTCTATGGATTCTCCTGCCGCAGTGTCATACCGAGGGTCTTATAAAGTGGATTAATTTCGGTTGGACTAAATTTGACGTCACTGAGGCCTCGGCGTGGAATGCACGGGCCTCCACTGGTCAGGCCACACCCACCCACAGCGGTTGCTCCGCCCCCCTGGTTGCCAGGCGACAGAAGAACCCAGGGTCCTGGCGCCGCCGACTCTCCCCCCAGCGGATCATGTCGGCCCGGTGCTGCTCCTTGTAGGGCCCGGGGCCCAGGAGCTGCTCCAGGTCCAGACCGTGCTCCTGTAGAGGGAACCACAGCACCAGCGGGACTCAGAGGGTCAGTCGGTCGCCATGGTAACCCAGCAGGAGGGCGGGGCTCTCACCTGAGCGTACTGCTGCTTGAGGGGACCAGACAGCCGCAGCACACAGCAAACTTCTGCTCCCAAACTGCAGAGGAGAAGACGAGTGCGATGATCAGGCCAGTGTCTCCCCCTGATGGACAACATTTTAACTGCAAACGCATCTGAAGTTGGAAAAAGCAGGAACCCAGATTCTTCTCAGTAGTTTGATGTGAATTTTGTGAATTGAGGTCAATCAGCGCAACTAGTGAACTTCAATCCTGCCGACTTTGTCCCTCAAGGACCAGATGGAATGATTTTATTCTACAGATTATTACCTTCACCCTGAATTGAACCCAAACCAGGCCGTGGTTGAAAAAGACGCGTCTTAATTGGTAACTGAGATAGCAAATAGACTGACAATACAATTCTTCTTTGGACGGCAGTATTTTTTTTTTTTTTTTTTAATTTGCCATCAGTAATAAAAATCTGGTAGTGGCTGGGAGAACTTCTTAAAAACTATGTATTGTGTTAATGCGGGTTTTTAAGTCATCAATCTCCCAAGGTGGAACTGATATCAGCCTTTATGACGTCATCATCCTGGTCGAACCTCCGCTCACTCCATCCAGGTTCTGATCAGTTTGTTGACGCTCATTCAGCTGCTATCGATCAGGACGTCATATTCACCGCTCGCGGATCCGGTCCGTCACATAATCCTTCCCGGACTTCCGCTTCCCGCTGAAGACCAGGATCAGCCTGGGTTCGGACACCGCCTCTTCCATGTGCTTCGGTTCCGGACGATTCCGATCACCGATCACCGATCAGCGGCATGTTTTTGTACCAGCTCGGTGATCCGACTGTCGGACCACTCCGGGTCGGTACCGTAAATATTAGACCAAACAGGAAGTTCTTCCTGCTGGAGTCTCTCGGGCGCTCCACGCAGGGTTTGGGGTCACATGACCTGTCAACATGCGTCTCGGTTGTGTTTCCGTGACATGAACAAGTTGTTTAACGGAGAGCAGCAGTGGAAGATAGTCTGGAGTCGTTTCTTGAGGTGCGCTGTGTTTTGCATAGTTACGGTAACACGTGATCATCGCCACATTGCGGACGGAACCAATATGGGCCTGTAGTGGGGGTGGAGAAGGGGTCCGGGTGCATGTCGGGACATTTCTAGAACGTTCACAATGTTAGAAGATACCTACCCTTAATCTTCGAGATTATTATTATTATTATTTATTTATTTAATTTATTTTTTTTTTGATTTTTTCGAATTTTTCATTGTTGTTGAAAACAATTAGAATTCACGTTCTAGGCGCCTTGACGCGGACACTCCTCCCCCCCACCCCCTCTATTTTGGCTCCTTCCTGTTGCGGAAGGATGCGGGTCAAAGGTCACCAGAGCTGCGGGCAAGATGGCGGCACTGCGGCGGTTCGGAGCAGTCAAACTGGTGGGCGTCGTGAGGAGCGCCACCAACAGGGTGAGAACTGCAGACCTACAAAGAGTCTGTTAAACAGCGACACAACCAGCAGCCGGTGGCGGGTGCGATGGGGGTCAGTCAGGTGTCGGTGTGACCTTTGACCCAGTTTGACTAACAGATGAAAATGCACCAACCGCTTGGACCGACTGGTGTTAAGCAGAAACACTGTTTGGTTACACAGTTTGTTCCTCAATGCCGTTGAGTGTTCAGTGCTTGGCCCCGCCCTCTCAGTGAAGCCCCGCCCCTCTCTTGCAGTCATGGATCCATGGCTCGGCGGTGCGCGCCCAGAGGCCGGACCTGTTCCCGCCGGCCGAGGACGCCATGCTGCCGGCGGGCAGCTTCGGCAGCAAGGTGGCCTTCATCACCGGGGGCGGCACCGGGCTGGGCCGCGCCATGACCACCACCCTGTCCCAGCTGGGGGCGCAGTGCGTCATTGCCAGCAGGTCAGAGGTCACCTCCGCACTCCTCAGCAGCCCCCCCACAACTGCTCCAAATAATGGCCTCTTGTTGTTGTTGTTGTTGTGATGGTGCTGCTGGTGCTGCTGGTGCTGCTGGTGCTCAGGAAGTTGGACGTCCTGCAGAAAACAGCAGAGGAGATCAGCAGTCAGACTGGGAACAAGGTGTGAGACCAGAACCAGAACCAGAACCTGAATCTGACCTGAATCTGTTCCCCCGACAGATAGTAACTGGTGTGTGTGTGTGTGTGTGTGTGTGTGTGTGTGTGTGTGTGTGTGTGTGTGTGTGTGTGTGTGTCCTCAGGTCCATGCAGTGCAGTGTGATGTCAGAGACCCTCAGGCCGTCTCGCAGTGCATCGACTCCATGGAAAGTCTGACGGGGCTCCCAGATGTGAGTGTGTTGGTGCTGCACACACACTCTGAATCCCAAAGGGAACATCAACAGTGTTCAGGAGCTAAACTGTTTGACTGGTGGGGTCAAAAAAAAAAAAAAAAATCGAGTTTTTCAGAGAAAAATTTATTTTTTATGTTTGATGGAAATCGTCCAGCGCGAGCGTCCAGTCTTCATCACAGCGTCTCCGTGTGGCTGCAGGTGATCATCAACAACGCCGCAGGAAATTTTGTGTGTCCCTCGGAGCGTCTGTCGGCCAACGCCTGGCGCAGCGTCACCGACATCGTGCTGAACGGGACGGCCTTCGTCACCCTGGAGCTGGGCAAGAGGCTGATTGCCAGTCAGAAAGGTCAGAGGTCAAGTGGGAGCCTGGGAGTTGGTGGGGGGGGTGGGGGGGGTCGGTCTGAGTGTGGCGTGGACTTTGCTGATTGTTGTTGATGCTGATGACAGCCGCCTCCTTCCTGGCCATCACCACCATCTACGCCGAGTCGGGCTCCGGGTTCGTGACCCCCAGCGCCTCGGCCAAGGCCGGCGTGGAGGCGCTCTACAAGTCAGTGGCACCAACCAGGAAGTGACCTCAGGTTCTGCCGCTGGTGCTGCTGCTGTACAACTGTTGCTGTCGTCATGCAGGTCCCTGGCTGCAGAGTGGGGGCGCTATGGCCACAGGTTCAACATCATCCAGCCTGGACCAATCAGAACCAAGGTACCTCCTGAGACCCAAAATGAATACATCCCATAATACCCTCAATATGACCTTAAGGTTTGAGAATCCATGGAGAATCACACCGACACGTTGCATCACCTTCATGTAGGACGAGGAGTGGGCCCTCCGGATTGAGCGGTGAACCTTTTTATATGGACCCAGACAAGTTCTGCTTCAACACTCAATATGGACCAAGCAAAGCTTGATACTACACAATAAATAACTTCATATTGCAAACATGCAAAATCGAATTTCAAATAAAAATCTTTTATTATTTTTTTTATTTGTCGGTGCCCCCTACTGGAGACCGCCTCCCCCACCACTAGAACCAGTCCACCTGCAGCGAATGATGAGCTCTGGCTGTTGTTGTTGTTGTTGTAGGGGGCCTTCAGCCGACTGGACCCGACCGGCGCCTTCGAGAAGGCCATGATTGGACGAATCCCGACGGGTCGGCTGGGGACGCCGGCCGAGATCGCCAACTTGGCGGCATACGTTAGCAGCGGCTACGCTAGCTGGATGTCTGGAGCCGTGAGTGAACGACTGGGCTGAGGGTTAGGGGGTCAGAGGTCAGAGGTCAGAGGTGTGTGTTCCCATCCAGGTGATCCGGTTTGACGGCGGCGAGTATGTGTCCATGGCAGGAGAGTTCAACGAGCTGCGGCGAGTGAGTGTCACGCTCTAATGGTTCCCCCAGAAACACACCCGGCGGGTCTCCTCTCTGAGTCAGCAGTGTGTGTGTGTGTGTGTGTGTGTGTGTGTGTGTGTGTGTGTGTGTGTGTGTGTGTGTGTGTGTGTGTGTCAGGTGACCCCGGAGCAGTGGAAGGCCATGGAGGCCATGATCAGAAACACCAAAGGCTCCTGAAGACACCGACCACTGCGACCAATCAGACGGCAGCCTGGAGGCGGCCACGCCCACCTGCCAGCATTATGGGAAAAATCGGATGATTGTTTGTTAACAAACTCTTTATTGATGTATTTTTTTTTTAATAACTGCTGCTCTCGGCTGCTACTGATGCTAACCAGTAGCGCGAGCATGTTAGCATGAGCTACCAGTGATTGTCTTCATGTTGCTGATAAATCTTTGTTGTTGGCTGGTGCCTAATCTTCTGTCTGACCTCACCTCGGCTGTGTCAGCGCCCCCTCCTGGTCTGGAGGAGAACTGACCTGCTGTAGGAAACTTGTTAATCACTAAAAATACATTTTGACACATTAAAGCTGTTGACTGTTGTTGGACTGGTTTTTATTGACTCCTCAAGCTGCTGCTGCTGCTGCGTCAGTCAGTCAGTCAGTCAGTCAGTCAGCCCGCCAGTTGTCCAGTGGTGGCGCTATGGGCCCCGGTCAGTGCGTGTTGATGCTCTCCTGCTGGCAGCGGGAGATCAGCCGGGTCACCAGCTTCTGCAGAACCTCAGACTGCATCTTGCTGGTCTCCAGAACCTCCTCGTGATGAACCTTCTCCTCCCGGCCGTATTCCAGAGACACCTGCAACACGTTGATCAGTACAGACAGGCTCCAGAGGTGTCACCACCTAGTGGTGGCAGCACCAGAGGTAACTTCCTTTCAAATGCAGCCTTGGAAGGATGCAGAGCCTGGACTGAGACACAGCCTATGTTATGGAGAAGATAACAGCCCACCTTCATCTAAAGATGAATATTTTCAGTGTAGTTTAGTACAATCACAGGTCTCACAAGTGCTCCTTAAAACTAGGTGTCTCCAGGTATGTGCAGGTGTCTCCAGGTGTGCGACCGAACCTTGTTGGTGATGAGCGACAGGCCGAGGACTCGCAGGCCGCAGTGCTTGGCCACCGTCACCTCAGGGACCATGCTCATACCTGGGCAGGAGGACAGGGGTCAGCAGAGGTCAGGTGATCAGGTGACCGCTGCACCTGTCAATCCGTCTGTCAGTCTGTCCTACCCACAGAGTCGCAGCCCAGGATCTGCAGCATGCGGGCCTCGGCGATGGTCTCGAAGTTGGGCCCGCTCACCATGCAGTACACACCCTCCCTCATGATGTCGCTGCAGCCCAGCTCGGCGCCCACCTCCAGCGCCAGCCGCCGCAGAACCTTGCTGTAAGCGTCAGACATGCAGGGGAACCGGATCCCGAACCTGAACACACACACGTGGCATCACCATGGATTAATTGCTGGTTTCTGCCAAATGATATTTGCAGAGTGGCATCGTTAGAATGCAGGGGAGTTTTTCCAGGCCTCTGTCGCACTTTGCTTGCTCTGGGAGCCCAGTTGGTTCTCTTTCTCTGATTGTACGAAGCGCTTTGAGACGTTTTTGGATGTGATTTAGTGCTGTACAAATAAAAGCTGATTGACTGATTGATATATCAACATGTCCGAAAAGTGGAAAAAAATGACATAGGCTGTGTCTCAGCTCAGGCTTTGCATCCTTGGAAGGAAGCGTCCGCCGTCTGAAGGAAGCGTCCTCCAAGGACCCGGCCCAGAAGGACCGACCCAAACCCCGCCTCCCCGGTAACCACACGGGACGGTCTAGCCTTGGGCGTATTTCCTGGTTGCGTCACCGCCGTTCCCTCCTGCTGGCCAACCCAGGAAGTGACGTTTTCATAGCATCAAGCTAACCATTGGTTCACCATCTAACGATGGCGTTGGATGTTCAAATCAGTAAAAACCCTGCGTTGAAAACTGAATATTTGATGTGAAACTTCAATATTTAAATTTATACATGGTGTCTTTGCCAGTAGATGGCGCTAATTTCAGCCGACTTCCCAGGATCCCAGGATGCTTTGCAGCAGCAGGCAAAGCATCCTGGGATACAGAAGGAGGTGAAGGATAGTAGCGGTGCAGCCTTGGAATGGGCTAACAGTAGGACGCATTCCCAGTACGCATTTGGAGCGTCCTTCTGACTTTTGGGAAGTGGGAGGAGCCTTCATGCAGTGCTATGACGCAACTTCCTTTCAAACGCAGCCTTGGAAGGATGCAGAGCCTGGATTGAGACACAGCCATAGTATAGTGTGTCTTTTTTTCCCCGCTGGGCCACCCAGCAAAGCCTCGCCCCCAGCCCTCCTACCTCTCGTCGTTAGGTCCAAACAGCGGGTGCTGCCCTGCGAAGCCCGGCAGGTTGATGTGGTCCTTGATGATCATGATGTCGCCCACCTTGAAGTCGTCGCAGAGACCACCAGAGGCGTTGATCACCAGCATGGACTCCACCCCCATCAGCTTGAAGGTCCTCACGGGGAAGGTCACCTGAGAGGCACACACGCCATGGTTTAGTCTAGTTCTTTCTAGAGCTACACTCCGATTCTTCCACCCTTCCAGCCTCGCACACATCGGTCCATTGTGTTTCCTGCATCTCAGCGGGATGGGAGGGCGGAGCCAGTGGGCCAGCTGAGTAGAGCAGGTGGGTGGAGCAGCAAGGACTCACCTGGCAGAGCGAGTATCCTTCATACAGGTGGAAGTGACCCTTCATGAAGACACAGGAGGTCCCATCAATGGTTCCAAACACCAGGCTGCCCTCATGACCCGTAACTGGTAGAGAGACACTGAGTCAGAGGGAGAGAAGGAGAGAGAGAGAGAGAGAGAGAGAGAGAGAGAGAGAGACAGAGCCTCACCTGTGCTGACGGGGAAGTTGGGGACGTCCTGGTACCTGAAGGTCTTCTTGTTGGCGGCTCCGTCGGCCAGCAGCCCCAGTCCAGAACCGCAGATCACTGCCACCTTGGGCCGGTGGTGCGTCTGCTGCAGCAGCCACTCGGTGGTCAGCTTGTAGTCGTCGAAGGAGCAGCAGCTGGGAGGGTCAGAGGTCAAACAGCGGTCAAAGGCCACGGTGCAGACCAGCAGCAGGCTTTGACGCAGTCGGTGGAGAAGAAGATGTTCCAGAGGGAAACACGAGTCGACAACAAAAGCCTCTAAACCATCGAGATGTCTCATGAGTTCCTCTTCAGCTGCTCTCTGCTGCCCCCTGCTGGCAGCAGGAGGAAACTGGCCAAAGGTGATTTTTTTTTTTTTTTTTTTTTCCTCCAGATTCAACAACTCTTTCTTCTTCTTCCTCCCTTCAGCTTCACTTCTTCTTCTGCTGCTGCTGCTCTCTGATTCTCTGGCACCTGTTAGCACTTCCTGTGGAGTTCTACTTCCTGTGGTGTTCCAATGAACTTCCTCTGGGATTCTACTTCCTGTGGAGTTTCCACTTCCTGTGGGATTTCACTTCCTGTGGAGTTCTACTTCCTGTGTGGCTCCAATCAACTTCCTGTGAGGTTTTCTGATTGCTGTGCTCACCATGACCGGCGAGGTATTGTTTCCATTTGTGACATCACAGAGGGCTCAGGGAGTGTCTTACCATGGACTTTCAAAGCAAAGGTTGCACAGCTGAAGAAGTGAAGGACGGACTGTTGGAATTACTGCCTGGTTCACGGTGCAGAGGAGACCAATGGCTGATGAGTTTATAAAAGGTGGAGAACATGAAGAACTCAGACAGAATGAGAAACACAACATTGCAATGTGTTGTTGTTGTTGTTGCTGTTGTTGTTGCTGTTTGTGGCAGCTCCTTCTTCTGATGATTCACTGGTTCCTCTCTAGTGGAGCTTCCAGGAGGAGAGCAGAGTGACAGGTGAACCAGGTGAGCTGCTGGTCAGCTGACATTGATAGATAGATCTCTGATTCTCTGTTGCTGAAGATTGAACCCCAGATAAGGAAGAAGAAGAGAGGAGGAGGAGGAAGAGGAGGAGGAGTAGAGGCGGAGGTCCTCGGGGATACTTGACTTGTCAATCACGCTGCTGTAACGCATGGATGTATGATAAAAACTGGATACCGGACTGTCAATATGGCGGCGGGACGATTTTTCCCATTGGCCACTCAAGGTACTGCAACAAAAGAATTCCATGGGACCAAGAGGCATTTTCCCCATTGACCGCAATACAAAAATAAACATCTGTAAAATGGCTGACAGGACACCTCCTACCAAACCCATGCTTTATAATATAACCTTTGTACTGTATATTTCTATTCATAGACCTTTTGTCTCTCTCAATAGTTTCTAAAGGCTAGAAAACCCCCACAAAAGTCTACCTTAGCGCTGCCCGGGCAGATGGAGCATAGAAAACATGGCCAAAAACGCAAGGGTGGTTCTGAAAAGCTCGGGGATTATAAAGGCAAAAATGCTAATTTGGCTAAACGCTAGTTAATGCCGCAAAATGCATGGGCCTGAGTTAGGATTAAAGTTCAAGGTCAGGCCTTGCAGAGAGAACTGTTTGGGGTTAAGGTAAACTTGTTGTTGTTGTTGTTGTTGTTGTTGTTGTTGTGCTCAGGCTGATGAGTCAGTGCCCCCATGCAGCAGCGTTATTTCATCAGTATTATTCAACCAAGGCTTCAGGAGGTTTTAACTTAACGTGCTCTCGCCTCATGACTTATATCGTAACTGTAACTGTATTGCATATGGTAACTTCAGTAATGTTTTTTTGTCTCTCACCCACATAAATATACAGCGTGCTCCAGAGGAGACCCCTAGGGGGCACTGTTGTACACAAAGGCAAAGACAGGAAAGATTCTTCTTCACGTTTCAAGTTTTTACTTTACAAATGTCTTTAGTTCTCATGTTCATACATCTTCTGGGTTTTTAGATACTATATACTTTATATATAATATATACATGACTTTACAGCTTTGTTGTTTATCTATTTTCAAATGACATTTTCATTGACATGGACTCATTGTTGTAATTATGTTGCACTCTGGTGGTTTACCCATGCTATAGTTATTTACTTCTAACAGCCTGGCAAATTGGTCGGCCAAATTTGATTGTATCAACGACTCGCTTGCATTCAAATCACTACTGCACGCTTTAAAATAACTACACTGCTGTAATTGTTTTACTCTAGGCTACTTACGGCTTCAGGTTAATGTTCACTATATGATTATTGTCCAAAACACCATCAAATGCTGTTTTTTTTTTTTTATCCCACACCGCACATGAAGCGGGCCAGTCTATCAATAATTCCCGGGCCACTTCCCCCCCCCCCCCCCCCCCCCCCCCGAGACCGTCCCTGCCGGAGGAGGTAGAGGAAGGAGGAGGTGGCGAGGGAGAAGCAGAGGAACTCAAGAAGGAGGAGGAGGTGTTGGAAGAGGAAGAAGAGGAGATGGAGGAGGAGGAGGTGGAGGAGAAAGGCTCTCACCAGTTTCCTTTGGCGTGCATCGTGGCTGCAGAGACACAACAAGACGGCGCTGTGACGGGTGAAAGTCCAGCAGGGAGGTGTGCTCTCCTCTGATTGGCTGAGCCATCCAGTCAGCCGGGGTTCATTGACTGTGCGTACACGTGACCTTTGACCCTTGGCAGCATGGCGAATGGGACGGCGAGACTCGAGCAGAATCGACACTTTCAGCAAAGAAGCAACAAAAGTTATGAAGCGAGCAGGTGAGTTGT